>NC_068368.1:56524961-56686253 GCF_020536995.1 Dreissena polymorpha | reverse complement strand
TTCATGGTTACCACTGCATGCCTTAATTAGGATGTAATCAATAAAACGATAGAATGTGTAATAATGAAACATTATTTAGAATATGTGATAAATATAAATATAAGTTTGAAGATTGTTTCAGGGAGTACGATGTTCCGGTGATCTTCGTTGCAGGGGTCGCATACGATTTTGAAGAAATGTCACAAATAGTTTTGAATTAATTGCAACTGATTCAAAGGCGTTCAGTTACGAAAGAATATAACATTAAGATTGTTGACGCTAACGATATTCCAACAGTAAGTTTTTTTTTTTAACTTGCTTTGGTGGTCAAATTATGGGCAGTAAACATTTTAGAATTTTGAAATGAAACACATGACATTTGTCATTTCATTAGTGTCACACACGAACTTTTAATCTAGGACGAGTGTTCTTTTATTTAAATGCAATGAAGCGTCTTATCGACTTTTGCTGGCAAAACGCATGTATCGTATACGTTGTTTTGTATTCTAAATATAATTGCTTTGTCTAATTTAGGCTTTATTACTGAACAACAAAAATTCTTCAGCTGTAACTGTTCAAGAGAACACACGAGACCAAACGCTTGGGTCCTTTCAGTTACTGACAGAGATAAGGGCAGTCGTATATTTTCACAATAGTTGAAGGGTATTCAGCGTTTTACGTTTCGGGAAACGAACTACGGGTATGTTTATGTTAGAACTGTATTTGAAGGATTCTAGGCAAGGTTAAGATACTTTTATATTGACTTATGTGAAACCTAAACGATTGCTCGTTTACGTCATTATTTTATTTTTGTTAATGCCAGCTAATTTTAGATGTTTGGCAAGTATATATACACATAATTAATGTCAAGCTGGGTAATGATCTGTAAGGCTATTATCTTTAGATCATTTTGATTATTCATTTATTTTGAAATGCAGTTACTAATAACACTGTGCTAGTCATTTAAACGACTTGTGTTGTGTGGATACTTGCAAAGCATCATCATTCATGTACATAAAATAGCTTTATTAATTACTGCGTAAATGATGACTGATTAATTTGTGTTATGCTGTGGTTATTTTACAGGTAACTAGTGCTGCGAACCTGGATTTTGAGGAGCAATATTTTTATACAATCTATGTGAACGTAACCGATAACGGTGTACCAAAGCAAACCTTTCAAAAGCGATTTGAAATTAGAATATCTGATGTAAATGAAGCGCCAACTGGCTTGCATCTGAACATCAGCGAGGTAAGCTTTCATTGGTTTTATGCTTTTTTGTAAGCCTGTTCGCGTTACTTAAAGTGGTATTTTGCAACAGAACTAACAATAAGATTTAGGTTAGTTATGCCGTGCTGTAACGATGAACATTTGACCAAAATTGGTTTAAGGTTCCAGAAAACACCAAGCCGAACCATTGTATTGGCGAGTTCATGGTTACCGATCCTGACAACAAATTAACGAAACAGCAGGCGTTTACGTTTAAACTACTTGATGCCAATGTCAGTCAATTCTATATTGAAAGCAATCTTTTAAAGGTAAGCCAATTATAACAAATATACCATTTGGTAGAAGATTTTTTACAACTAGAAACTTGAATATATCTGATGAGTATCGATATAAGAATATTGATTATTAATATACCTTAAAAAGTTACGTAATATAAACGACAAAACACCAATCTCAAATCATGATCTAATGACAAATATTTTGGAATATTGTTGTGAACAATACATATGTCATTTAAATTGACTGAATGAAATGTCGCTATGGTATGGTAAGGTTTAATTGTATCAAAATTGTTTGATGCGATTCAAACAAACTGAGTTATGTTCACGAACAATGCAAAAAAATTCATACTATAAGCTTCAAACAAACACAGTTTACAATATATATTTACAAATTTACAATGTAAAATAAATTTTTTACAGACTGGACAGTCGTCACTGGATTTTGAAAAACAGCACACATACACCGTACCTGTCCTCGTTGTTGACAATGGCGTACCACCACTCTCGTCGATGTTTACAGTTTCAGTCTACGTCAAGGACGTTAATGAACCACCTGAACAATTGCGTTTTACAGGTTGTTTCACTTATTAAATTATCGTTAAGAAGATATGTCAACAGAACCGCATTAACTTATATGCACACGTAACAATACGCAAACAGGTTTCTGCTGTTTTCAACGTATTGTTCAGCTTTGATAAGAAAATGGAGATTCATTTCGTGTCTTTGCTGTATTTTTATGAATCAATTGCAGTGTTAAATCAACTTATTATAACTGGCATTTAATCGCAATTCTTTTTAATAAAAAATACATGATATTTTTTAATTAGTGTGTTGTAACATCTGTTAAGTATCGTGTAAGTTATATAGTCATTACCCTTTAAACATTAATGCTATGGCACTCTCATTAAGTTATGTACCTTTGAAACAGAGTTTGTTTCACTTTAAACTATTCAGTTTTTGTTCGCTTAATTGCGATATTGGCGACATGGTTCGTGTAATATTTGACAAGTACCATGGACAAACATCATTTTATATTAAAAAATGTCATTGCTTATTCGAAATAGCATGGTGTTTAAACACTGTAATTTGTCTACATTTTCCATTTATGTTTTATAGAACATCAACAAACATAAACATTATTCAATCAAATGCCGCCGACGTTAGAATCTTCCAAGGAAATCGCAGTTTTTACTTATGAATTGTTGAACGGCTCGAATGCATCTTAAGATATTATTTTTCAAAGGCACTGCTGTAAAAGAGAACACACCTGTGGGAACTGTAATTGGCAAGGTATTCGCACGAGATTCTGATGTCGGCCAGACTCTGTTGTTCTCAACAAATGATGCCAGCACATTGTCTGTAAACGGCACTGATATAATTGTCAACGGGAATATAGATTTCGAGTCAAAAGCAATGATATCGTTTACAATTTCTGCTACGGATAATGGAAGTCCACCTCTATCAGTATGTATAACTAGAATATTTTCGAACTTAAGTTAATACACTCTCTACAATCGTTCGATTTAAAGTCATTTCGTTGGGTTACATAAATCTATAATACAAAGTATTTTAGAGCTATAAACGGGTATGTCCAGATAAACAAAGAATATGTTTCACATTTATTGATGCATATTTATTAAACAAAATATTTTGCAGGTATCGGAAAATTACTCTTTGGTTGTGTTGGATGTAAATGAAAGGCCAAGCGCAATAACGTTGATAGATCTACCGATTTTACTTGAAAATACTACAATTGGGTCTGCCGTCTGTCGTCTGAATATAGCTGATGAAGATGTCAACGAACGTTTAGGCTTGGAAATAACCACTGGAATGGATGTGTTCAAGATTCAAGGATTGAATTGCAGCATGAGCCCTTTGCGTTCTATTAGAACTGTATGTATATAAGAAAGATTTAACTATAAAATGGCTTAACGTTTAAAGTTCCATGTACAAGTAAAAGTTTCATCATCATACGTGGATTTGTTTATATTTATCTTCTCTATGAAATTCTTTGTTTATGGCAAGTTACCATTTTACCACCAATCCTTAACTGGGCATGAGCACATGACAAACACAAACGCAAATTTTTAAATCTGAGATTACCACCTTGGAACGGTCATTGCAAATCATAACATTGAATGTAATGACAAACGTAATGTAGCATGGCGTTACGTAATTGTAATTTTCATAAGATATTATTGAAGCTTTAGCTTATGTGCATATTCCCATCTAATATTGACATGTTTTACAGGGATCAATGATTAACGGAACACTTTGTACAGCAAGCATACTATTAAACAAGAAACTTGACTATGAAACATCAAAAAGTCCTATTGTGCTGCGCACAAAGGCATCAGACAAAGGGTCGCTCTTTGCAACGGGGGAATTCAAGTTCACACTAATGAATTCCAACGAACCACCATATGTAAGTTCCATTCTGTACACGAATACGTATACTTCAGTGTATGCAAACTAGTTATACATGCGTATGTCTTAATACATATAGTTTTAAAAGCTTCAAGTATTGCTGATTGCTCCATTTGTTTGTCTTCACTGGGAAATACAATTGTACGTCTTTTATAGTATTTGGAATTGTAGGAATCTAATGAATGCATTTTAAATTATATTTCTCAGGACATCATTCTTGATACGGCAGTTAAAGAAGTCCCTGAAAACACCCCAAATTTCGTCATAGGAACTTTTGTAACCAAGGACGAAGATGTTGGAGACAAGCACAAATATCAAATACTGACGAATTGGGAATTCTTCACGACGGTGGGAAATAAACTGATCGTAAAAGCCGGCTTAGACTACGAAACCAAACGAAGTTACAATGTCACTGTCCGATCGACGGACAGTGGAGAAATACCATTATCTTTGACAAAAACATTTACAATAGAAGTAAAAGATTTGAATGAAAAACCAAGCAACATTGTTTTTACAAGTTCAGAGGTAAACGTTTAATGTGTTTGTAATTATGGAAAGTGGGTATAATTAATTGTTTTTACATGCTTTCCAGCGTACCTTTGAATTATTTCTTTGCACAGCTTATAAATGACGTATTTTACTATATTACTCCGCCTTCATATACATACTCATTCTTATTATCATACAACCGTTTTGTTTTATATTATAATCTAGCTTCAACGCGATGCTGTTCCAGGAAGTATCGTTAACATCGTCACGGTTGAAGACCCAGACAATTTGAAACGTCCAGGTTTTCAAACGCATAACTGTACACTCACTCCGTCCGATGTACTGGCTATTGCTCAAGGTGAAATGACCATTAAGGTAAACCGATGATGTATTTAATTGAATTTTGAATATTGAACACATATTTTTGTATCTTAATTATATCTCATCAATATACAATTTGGTTTACATTGTGATTGTGAATGGTTTCGGTGAGGATACTAATTGATATTGATATTTCCTTAACCCTTTGCATGCTGGGAAATTTGTCGTCTGCTAAAATGTCGTCTGCAGAATTTCTAAAATTAGCATTTTCTTCTATTTTTTTCAAAGAATACTATCAGAATAGCAAACAGTTTGGATCCAGATGAGACGCCACGTTCTGTGGCGTCTCATCTGGATCCAAACTGTTTGCAAAGGCCTTTAAAATTCGGTTCCCGCACTGAAAGGGTTAATGTTTCGTCTCAGGTCAGAAGCACTATTCCCAAAGAGGCGTCATCACTTGTTGTAACTATCACGTGTACAGATACTGGAGTACCTTCCATGTATATAAACCAAACATTGACTAAACGCATTGTTGACAGGGTAAAACCTCCAAAGAATCTGTTATTTACCAGCAAAAACGGTGGGCATGACATCACAGTGGATGAAAATGCACCGAATATTGATCTAGGACAACTCTCTGTTATAAATCAACTCACCAAAGAAGTTATAGACGGGGTAACACATATAGAAATGTATATATTTGGCTCGCATTTTATTTAATTAAATCATATACTGTGAACAAATATATTATTATCTTTTTATTACTGATAATGTACTTCCTGTTGTTACTATTAAACTATACCGCATGTATAAATTCTACAACTTTGTGTTTTGTACAACAGGTACTTACAATTTGCATGGGATAATTGTAATAAAACACCATTGTATAATAATTATAAGTTTAAACATGTCATTATTTGATAAAAGTGTATTTTTTAATAGGTATACACTTTTGCACTGGAGGAAGCGTCGAAAGATTACCTTAGTTTGACAGAAAGGACTCTACGATTGACAAAGCCTCTTGATTTTGAAACTCAGTCTACCAAGTCCTTCCTTGTTAATGTAAATGGATCAGACACGTTTGGCGACGCATTTAATATCACCCACATATTTACGGTACGAATTGATATTATATTACAGACGTACGTTATATCCATATGGAAATGAATAGCATCAAATGAACATGTTTTTTTTATTTAAAAGTTGCCGATTTAAAAATTAAAAAAGACCTCATGTTTTAATTTGCAAGAATCGTTTTATTTGAAATAAGTACACACTATTGTAAACTATGTTTGATTGTTTCGTTATTTTACTTCTTGAAGCCCAGGCATCAGAAACTATTATAGTTAGTAATGTAACCAAGGGCGTATATATCATATTTTATGTTCGAACTTTTCATCTCAGTCATTTGTAAAAGTTTTGCCAAAATTTTGATCTTATATTACAGACGTATGTTATTCCATATTGAAATGAATAGCACCGAATGAACAGCATATTTTTTATTTAAAAGTTGCCGATTTATAAATTAAAAAAGAACTCATGTTTTAATTTGCAAAGATCGTTTGATTTGAAATTAGTTCACACTATTGTAAACAATGTTTGATTTTTTCGTTATTTTACTTCTTGAAGCCCAGGCATCAGAAACTATAATTATAGTTAGTAATGTAACCAAGGGCGTATATATCATATTTTATGTTCGAACTTTTCATCTCTGTCATTTGTAAAAATTTTGCCAAAACTTTAACAAATGATGTGCTTTCGACATGCAGTTATTGTATTAGCAATTGTGTTCATAATTGTATTTTTGTCCAACTCAGATAAACGTTGTAGATATAAATGAAGCACCATTTGGTATCGATTTGCGAGGGAAGATGAGTGTGAAAGAAAACTCTCCCGAGGGTGCGGTAGTCGGCACGCTTTTTACGCACGACTCGGAGGATTACCAGACATATACATACACGATCTTAGGAGTGCAGTATGGGTAATTATTTTATTTGTTAATGTCTTTCAGATCGTGCCTTTAAGCTGCTTCTGGAATTTCGGTCAATGTTTTGAACCGTAAGACAAACTCTACGAGCGCAGCGAAAATAATGTTAACGGCAACGGATTTTTTTTTGTATTAGTGATAGTGTTAATGTTACAGGATTGCTGCAAACGAAACCGACACAGTGATGATCAATGCTTTTAAAATCGAAGGCAATATGTTGAAAGTTGGCGCGTCACGCTACTTGGACTACGAACAATCGCCTGTGGTTGCGGTCTACATGGAGACTGTTGACTCCGGAGAACCTCCAATGACGTATAGAAGTGTGGTCCTACTTCGCATCGACAACGATAACGATCCACCGACTGATATAAGGCTTTCACACAATGAAGTAATTAATTTTTACGAGGCCGATTGTTACATATACATGGCACATGCGATATATGTGCATGCACCGATTTTGGTCTTGTCTTTAAATACTTTATTAAAATGAGAACTTGTGGTGATGAAAGAACACTTAAGTTTTATTAATATATGGCTCATTATAGGAATGCCGATACAAATTGTAATACAGAATGTAGCCATAATCGTAAAACATCGATTGCAATTCGAATACATTTCTTCTCATTAAAACCTTTGTAAACGTTAATAAATTGATGTCATGTTACACAATGCGTACAAAATATTTGTTGTGTTGTTTTTCATCTTAAGGTTACTGAGAACAGTAAAACTGGCACGTTTGTGGGAGAACTTATTGTAAATGATGAGGATATCGATCAGCAACAGGCCTGCGAAATAGTGAACGTTGTCGACGTACCGTTTCGTGTAAGTAGCTTATAACCAGGTGCTCTGTCAATAAGAACACACGAATAATTGGCGTGTGTAGTCCTTATGCATATGTACACCTGGAGTGGTATTCCAGAAACAACTTAAGTTAAATTTTATTTTTATCCTTAAATTGGATTTTTTTTTAGGTTTTTCATTTCATACTGCAATAGTTAGGCATCGAAAATTACATCAAAATAACATCATTATGTCAATGTTATTTGAGGAATACCGAAACATTGTAATTTTGAACTTAAGGTAGCGCACCTCTAATTGGCACATATCCAAATATAATTTAATTATTTTCCTAATCAGCATCATTTCATTTCACTGAACTACATGCAAATTTGTAGGTAGGCTTTCCATGCTTTTTAAAAAAATATACCGTTTTTTTCAAAACCACTCTCACGCTCGGCTTTTGTCCAGTTTATCTTCACCCCTGGGGTATATAAACGTTCCATAATTCATTCAGATTTCCAAATATGGGCATGCAGTTGGTGTGTACAGATGCAGTAAAGGTGTTTAAAGTTTAAACAAGATGTAATAAGTATTCTTTTACAGACATTTATTTTTTACAATTTGTTATCTATTGAATAGCGCCATGAAATGTAAGTGATTTCAGCCAAGTAAAAATTGGGTCGGTTAAAAACAAAGTGTCATAAAATTCAAAATAGTATCATTTAAGTTATATTTTAAACTAATTTTTTATAGAAACACTATATACAGCAAAAATACCAAGAAATAGACAGATTTACCGTTTACTTTTTGAAATAAAAATAAAAATGCAACATGCATCATTCGTATTTTCAGCAGTAAATTACCCAATTTAGCCATAACGTTGTTTTAATTTTAAAAATTGAAGGATGTTCTTACAATTTTCAACATATTTGACAATAAACATAGCTTATATGCTATATTAAATCAAATTACGTTAGAAAAGAAATAAAACGCGTCGCAAAAAGTATGCGATGTCGGCAGGATTCGAACCTGCGCGGGAAGATCCCAAAAGATTTCTATTCCATCGCCTTAACCACTCGGCCACGACAACTTCACATCAGAACATCCTTAAATTAGATATCCATAAGTAAACAGGTAAAAAGGTTCGTCGATCTTTGAAGAAATCGCGAAATCGTATTTTTCAGATGATTATTGGATCAAAGTCAATATTTATAGTGAAAATAATGTATTCTAAATGAATTAGGTAAACACATATTAAAATTCGAAGTTTGAAAAAAATAAAATGCATCTCTCGGAAATAACCGATCATTTAAGATCGGCAATGATCGTAAAATAAATCGCGGGAAATCATTAGAGGTGCGCTACCTTAAAGGGATCTTTTCACGCTTTGGTAAATTGACAAAATTGAAAATAGTTGTTTCAGATTCGTAAGTTTTCGTTTTAGTTATGATATTTGTGAGGAAACAGTAATACTGAACATTAACCATGCTCTAATATAGCCATTATATGCATCTTTTGACGATTTCAAAACCTAAAAATTATAAAGCGTTGCAACGCGAAACGATTGAATAATTTGGAGAGTTCTGTTTTTGTCGTTAAATTTTGTGAAACTACGAAGATTGCTTATATAAGGTATAAAATACGTCAAGTAAATGTACTCGGCGGAATAGCTCAGTAGGCTAAAGCGTTTTTACTTCAGGACTCTGGCAGGACTCCAGGGGTCACTGGTTCGAAACCTGGTCCGGGCAATGTTCTTTTCCTTTTTTTAATTTTATTCTTGATTTTTTACTGGAGCTTTTACGATCCAATGTTTACATTTATCGATATAAAGCATTTAATGAATAAGTTAAAAAATGCCAAAAACTGTGAAAAGGCACCTTTAAGTGAAAATATTTAAGAAATGACTTAAGATGTTTCTGGAATACGACCCCTGGACGTGTTGATGTAAATAAGACTTTTACATATTTTCTTAAGAAAAATATTTCGGAGATAATATTAGAGGAAAAGTGTCAACATATATTAAACTATTAAGCGAGTAAACAGCTTAAGAACACAAATATCTATTAAGATTTAATGGAATAAGTTTATGGAATGATGGCATATGTTTTCGGAATTGTAAACACTTGTCTTGTATACCGATAATACTTGTTAAAAACACTGTCGTTTCTATTTATTTCGAAGGTTGTGGAGTCCACCAAATTGGTGGTTGCTGGAACAATTGACTACGAAATGCATAACTCGCTAAACATGGAGGTAAAGGCGATCTCTTTCTTTTCATTTATTACCTGTAACTTTCATTTCAATTAACACGTTTTTAACATAATTAATATATATAGGATCTGGCACGAGTTGTCATATCATACCATATTTTATTAAACTAGTTCAGGAATTTTGTTAGAACTTAAGAGAGCCTTTGGCGAGCTTACTAACGAATTTCTTGGACGAGTTTAATAAAATATGGAATAAAATGACAACGAGTGTCAGATCTTTTTTATCACGTGCTTTTAAATGAGCAAATAAAATAAAAATTTACGCAAAAAAATGATAAATCCCTTACGCTGTTTACATTTCGTGACGTCATTTGTCGTTGCAACGTCATTTCAGCAAAATAACAAAATGCGATTGGTCAATCGAACGAAAATAAGCCAATGAAAATGCTTAAAAAGTTTATTACAATTGTGTAAGATAAAAATATTCGTAATGATTGTATTACATGGGAAACATGGTATGGCATGTGATAAATTTATTTTTGCCAATAATACAAGATTAATTGAATCTAATTTTGGAACTTATATTATACGTAGTCAATATTTAATTACCCATTACGTACAAGTGTAACGATACGATATCACACGGCGTTGATTGGTCAATTGATATCACACGGCGTTGATTGGTCAATTGATACGCCAATCGGTTATATTGTAAGAATTAAGGCGTCATTCGGAAAATGATTTGATTCACAGTCTTCAATAACCATCATGTATTTACAACAATAAATGTCAGCCGTTCTTTCTTTCACATTTTATAGGTGAAATGCGGAGACATTATCCTTGATGGCACACACCTGCATTTCACAAAGACTTTAGCAGTTTTAGTGTTGAATGTCAACGAACCGCCAGAAAATATTTCTCTGTCTAATGCTGCAATTGACGAGGGTAATACTGTGGGTCAGTTGATTGGAGAAATAACGGCTACTGATTTGGATAGTGCAAATGTAAGCTTTAAAAAACACGGAACGTGTATCAACTCAATAAATTTTCGTATATTGGATTTATAATAATTTAACCATCTGTGTGATCTTTATGATATTGTGTAACTTATGATGTTTGTAATTATTAAGTAGAGAGTTCGGTCATATATAGATCTTATAATTATCACACTAATGTCCAGTGTTTCAGAAAAATCAACCATTGGATAATAATTGTTTCCCCCCCCCCCCCCAAAAAAAAAATATAATCAATAAAATGATTAGACCTTGCTTGAAGCAAATTTTATAACAAACCAAAGCATAACAAGAACACTCTCTAAAAATGTATTGTTGTTCTATAGCTGACGTTCACAATTGTCCAAGACAATATTGGAACTCCATTCCAAATAAAAGGAACGTCTACGCTTATTGTCAACATGGTATTTGATTTTGAAACGAAAGCAAGCTACAATATTAGCATCACAGTGACTGACGAGCAGGGGCTTTTTAATACAAGGAGGTTTGAAATTCTGGTATGTATATACTTAATTGTGTAATTTATTAAATAAAATGTCGAATTTTATAAGAAACAAACACGTACAATACAAAACTAAAATGTAATATTCATTAAGTATGATTTTTATATCAAGTATTTATTCTTGAAAATGTATGTCGTTATTGATATTTTACTAGTCTCGTGTGTTTGTTACAATAAATAGAAAATGTGATAGTTAAAACATATTTAGTAGCATAAAATTCTGTATGCAATAACAACCGGAAGCATGCGTCTATTACGAACAACATTTGATGCGGTACAATATAATAGTGCACAGTCGGGTTCTAAATCGGATCACATCTATGATATATTGCAAATTGATTCTATTTGAAATCATACGCAACCAATCATGTATACATGTTTTAAGGTTCGCGATATTAATGAACCACCCACGGCCATTCATCTAGACAAAAATACCATATCAGAAAATACGCAAACAGGGGCACTTATTGGAACATTCACAACAGAAGACTCTGATATTGGACAAAAGTTTGTTTATACGCTCGACGGCCAGACACAATTGAATGGTAAGGCATTTTAAAGTTTTCCGGTCATCAAATAAAACCCTTGCTCTAAACAAAAACTATTTTACTGAGTTAATAGCGCATTGAAATCACCAAATATAAATGGAATGGCCCAGGTAATTATTGTTTACGTATATGACCAAGTTTTATCACAAATAAAAACAAATATAGAACATAAATACGAACTTTTATAAAATATTTAAGCATATATGTATTATCTGTTTAACATACAAATATTTCTTTCAAATAAATATAAGTTAATATTCAGTAATAATAAGTTTTACAAACTATGTAGAAAGTTGCCGCATATATAGGAATTTTACCAAATAAAACTTACTTTATTGAACATATATAAATATATAGAATAGTACAACAAAACTTTCGCGAATATGCAAAGTTTGCCATGCCATAGAATTGACCTCTTTGACGTAAAATTATATTAAATTAGTGTATTATTATTTATATGCGTATAAGGCCTACTTGAAATCAGAGGATCAAAGTTGTATGTTGGAAGCAAACAACTAGACTTCGAAACTAAACCTGAAATTTCAATAACCGTGATATCAATGGACAACGGGATCCCTTCAAAGTTCAGAGCGGTATACTTCTTTGCCATTCTCGTCATAATCGTCCTCCTCGTTTTTGTTATTGTCTTTTCATTCTCCATATTGCTTTGAACATTTAAATCGTTTACAGTAAATGTTATGTTACCATATTTTACTTATGTGCAGAACAATTTTTCAGTAATTTTTGCCTAAATCTTAATTAATTACAGCAGATATATATTGTGTTCCCTTTTTTATACATATGTATGCGTGGATATGATAAGCAGGGCGTGTAAACAATTAAGGACAGTGTGATGTTTTAAATAATTAATGCTTCTATTGTCTAGGCAAACTTTTCAATAGTAGTTACGGACGCAAATGATCCGCCGGCGGAAATAATTGTTCATCAGTTTGGAACGATTCCTGAGGACACAGCCATTCAAACTGCCATCGTCACTCTTGAAATAGATGATCCTGATTCAGGTCAGAAACACTCATGTTTCTTGAAGGATGGCAACAATTTCTTAACGGTCAATATTCGCCTTGATGGTAAAGTCGATCTTATCTTGACATCAGAGTTGGACTTTGAGACGCTCGATAACTTGAAGGTATCCATCGTGTGCACAGATGGCGAGTTCGAAATAGAAAAGGTAACATAATACACTTCCATATTTTTTCAATAATGTATTTTACTATGACTTCGTATATAACCCTTCTAACAAAGAGTGTTTCGATTATATTTGCAATTAAAATATCATAAAATCGATGCATATATTTGTTTGATAAAACTCATGTTTGTTTGTGAACATAATTAATGAAGCTTTACATGTAAAATATGTTGTGTATACATCGAAATGCTCAATAACAACTCGAGCCTATACACCACACTTTATAAAACAATGGAGAATAATGCAAACATCGCAGTCAAAAATGCAAAATATTAAAATGATATTATGGGCATCTAACAATTTATAGGTGTCTATCGCAACCGTTGTTTATTTTTGGTGTTTTCACTTCATATACACTTATATTTGTAAATGCAGCATCAAAATACTGAAACAATATCCCGGAAAGAGAAAAATAATGCATTTGAATATCAACCGTACTTTCGTTTTGACAAGTGACAACATACATGATTCGATTTACGATGTGAATCTAAATGTAGTTTTAGTGCAGATTCGTTCATACGGCACAAAGACACTATTTTGTTTTACGGATCATTTCGGCTTAGAGGACTCACTAGTCATGTAAAATGTCGAACATAAAATATATTTTTTATAAACAACTCCTAGCAAGATGGGTTGCAGATAATTAGTCAGTAACCACATTTTAACTAACTCTTTTGACCTGTTAATTCTTTTCAGCTCAATTCAACAGTAAAAAAATGCCCATGTACGATCAATAACTACATGTATATGCACATATACTTGCAAACAAGTGTACTACCCAGCCATAAAAATGGCTTACGTGTCATTAAGTTGACATGTTAGGGTGTAGTTATACAATTATATCAATATAGTACAGTTGAACAAAAATATATACCGTTAAACCGTTCAGTTTGCGTTTATATGTGTTGCCAGGATTACACATTTGGCTTATTTTCTTAATGTACTCAATATAGTGTGTTTTTCTTTTGTTACACATATATGTCGCCAGTGGGAATAACAATAATTAAATACAAGACAATAAATTCGTATCAAATAGCATTAACGTATTAAGTTAAATTGATTTTAGCATCATCACCATAACGTATCTATCAGCTGATAGATACAGGTCAAACAGATTCTAATCCGACAATATCGTTCCACTGTCTGTATATATTTCAAGTTCAGTAAAACGTATTGTTTTTATCAACATAAAATTCTTCTAGCAACTTATTTAATTTGAAAATGAATTTGTCCACTTTGTTAAATATTGGATATTTTTAGTAATTTTCTATGAATACGCAATGAAATGATTCGTATAGTCTTAAACTCGGCTACATGAATATTGCAGGGCATCAGCTTAATAGTTAAGGACGTCAACGAGTCACCCAGTGCTGTCACACTGGCTGGATCCCACACGGTCCTGGCGAGCGCAAAGGTCGGCACTGGCATCGGACAGCTGAGTGCAACCGATCCTGACCTTGGACAAGTGCATACCTTTAGAATTAGTGGACCCAATGCAGATATTGTAAAGGCATGGTGATTTTATTATTTATAAGCAAAGTTTAAAAAAAAAAGATAAATTTTAGGAAACATAATTGCAACAAAATGTTGATTTTATTTTATTTTTTTAAGTTACGATATACATTGTTTAATGATAATGTGTAAACCTCTTTACATATTGCTTTATATTAATTTCGATTAGTACGTTAGTAAAATGTCGAAGATTTGTATTTGTAGGAATGCCATAAACAAATGTTTCAATTAAATAGTTTTCTCGTGTTTAACCAGTTGATTAGCCATATTGACATTGACAAACTTATTTTAAGACCGAAATCATGTTTGTCCTCACTTGGACGTTTATATACTTTCAGTATTTATTTGGTCAGTCATTGTGAATACTGTCTTATTTAAACATGGTTTTAAAATATTAGTTAAATATGGCTCTCTTTTTTCTTAACAATAAATTTACCAAAGCTATACTGTGTTTTGCACTGGTAATTTATTATTACTTTTTTTCTTTATGTCTGTATCATAAAATCAACTTCAACTATAGTTTCGTCTTCCAGATCAACGAGAACAACGAATTACAGCTCGCAGCCCCAATACCGAACTTCATTCTGACGTCGTTTGACCCGACGCTCAAGTTTAACATCGAGGTAGCTGACAATGGAAACCCCGTTCTTACGTTCAATCAAACGTTTACTGTGACGCTAACGGACGTGGAGATTGTGAAGGCCGGTCTTCCGCAACTTGCATTCTCTAAAATAGACTTGTTCAGCAATATGACTAAAGGTTTTGAGATAGGACGCTTGATCCGCGAGGGTGTAGATATGGAGGATATGGTTATAACAATAACACAGAACTTCGAAGACTTGTTCACAATTCGAGATAGCAGCATGCTGCTGCTGGCAAATGACATAGAATCCATCAATATGACAAGAGGCAGCGTTACGGTTCAAATCCTTGATACTGACTCTATGGAAAGCGCATTACATCAAATAAAGGTCGAAAATCACAACATGAAATGCGAATGTAAAGCAGGAATGGTGTGTGTGGTCAATCGAAATTCAGCTGAAAACGTATGTAGATGCGAGGATGATTATGACGAGGTTGAAGGAAGATGCATTCAGGTGAATGACTGTCTGAACGCGACGTGCGTGAACGGTGGAACATGCATCGATGACATCAGATCGTACATCTGCAGGTGCATGAAAGGGTATAAAGGCCAGAGCTGTGACATCAAGGAAAACGCCACCTCTTCATGCGTTCCAAATCCATGCCTTCACGGGATATGTGTACCAGACAACGGTGGGTATTCCAGTTTCAACAATTCAACAGCTGCAATTCAATTGCTAAATGACTATATTCATCCATTTGTTAAAATTAGATAATTCTTTATGAGGATTTGTGAAGTGGCAATCCATCATTCGTTTATGCATCAATCAAGTCAGCATCATTTATATATGACTACATTTACTGATATTGCATTTGTACCAAATGAACCACAGAGATCATTATTGGATTATAAAATGGTTGATAATATTTGTTTTCTATTATGTGTTAATTATATTCTTTTAGAAAACTACAAATGCGCTTGCTCGCCAGGGTGGACGGGAAAGAACTGTTCCGATGATATTGACGACTGTATCATGGCCACGTGCTATAATGGAGGGACATGTCAAGATAGGTTGGAAACATATGTCTGTGAATGTCCCACCGACTGGGAAGGCGTACACTGCCACTTAGTCGCTGGGATTTGCAAAAATCGAAACTGCAACACCACTCATGTTTGCGTAGCTGCAGCATTCGAACGATCGCAGATATGCGTAGACGAAGAAAAACATCTGATACAATTGTCGTATGATAATACTGCGGGAGTTCCTATTGAAACATTTCAGGCGCGATTGCTCGACTTCATACTACATCATGGTCGTTTACCCGTTTTATCAAACCCAAACCAAAGGACAAGGCGCCAAGAGCAGACTATTGGAGAGGTGCAGGTGTTTGTTGTCAGTGCCGTTGAGCAAGGCGACAGATTCGTATTCGAAATTGTCGTGCTGAAAAACCCTTCTGACGTATTTACCAAGGATGCCGTGTTGACAATACTTGCAGTCACGTGTCGTGATATTAGTAAGTGAACGCATTTCTTGTCATGTATTAAAACAATTGTTCACACCGCATTTTTTGTTGTAAACATGTGCGAGCTTTTTAGTACTCCTTATGTAAACGGTAAGTAACCAATGCTTATCTCAGTGTGACCATTATGGATTACATTTTTAAGAGCCGTTGTCTGTCTTATGCTTTCTTCGTTTGTATACACTTTTTCTGCTTGAAGACATATATCTAGTTATTTTAGACTGAAGCAAAAAAATACAATTCAGATTCTAGAGACTTGAAAGAGGAGGTATTTTGTCCGTCAATAATGGACGCGGCTTTTCCTGCGAAACAAAACACACAAGAGAGTTCGTCGTCAATCGGAGTAATCGTCGGTGTTACAGGTTCGAATTTATACATAAACATTTTAATAGAAAGACATAATACACCAAGAAACAAATAAGTGAATCCTGAAATATGTATTAATGATCAATCTATTGATAGAACTTTTCGTTTAATATCTTTATAAACTTAAAACAAGTCTAAAAAACGAAATATTTCGTATATTTTTTTAAGAAAAAAGTGCTTACCGGTAGACTTACTTGTGAATGTACAGAAAATACAGAAACAAATTTAACTGCAGAAACATTATTAATTTTTGGTCAGCGTAACGAAGTCATTCTTCTTCTAAATACTCGAAAACAAAGAAAGGTCGGGGTAGAAATTCAAAGAATTTTAATCGGTGTTGGCGTATGGAAATGTATGACCAGGTGAATTTAAATTGTTCAGTTGCAAGGTAAATTCTTTGACGTGAAGACTTCGTGATGTTTCGAGTTATTTCGTTTCAGTGGCATTTCTAGTTGTCGTCGCTGCGGTCATAGTCGCTGTGGTCATATGGAAAAAGAAAGCGAACAACGTCAAGCCACAAGTGAGACTATTGTTCGATTATTTTTATGAAAATACATGTACACATTATATTACACAATAGTAAGATAATTACGTTGTGCTCACTTGTAATTAAAAACTCGCTTGTAGCTATTATATACAGTCAGGTCGTCAGTTCCGAAAATTCGCCAGTTCCGCAACAAATTACATTTCATTCAACCTTGAAAACAAGTCTGACCACTTATGATTAAACAAATTGTACAGCGATACTCCTTAATATTTGATGATTTTTTCCGAAACAAACCGGAAGAAAATAGACAAATGTAAACAATCTGAATTGTCGAAACTCTCGCAGACATCTTTTCGAATGGCGGCATAATCCTGCCTGCGCGATCGTTCATCAGAAATTAGAACACGTTTGCTTCTATAACGGATTGTCCACGGTAAGTGATCTTGGCATTGATTTGAAGGTAATTTATCAAGAAATAAGAAAACAATAAGGTTTATACATTTTCAGTCAAACTATGAATTTAGAGTCTCGAAAATGACTCGCTGCCACAGGTGTCAGTTCCGAAACAGACATGAAGTAAACCAGGGGCAATCTCAAGCAAATTTCTTCCTTTCAAATATCGTTAAGTGATATTGTAAATTGTATTATTGGCTTTTACACATGGCCTCATTGTGTACACACCGGTCTTACTGACAACAAGAGGGCCTGAAAGGCCCAAGGTATCCCCCGCAACATATGCTTTGTTTGAGGATGGGTGCAAATTGGACGGATGAACATAATGATAGATGGACGGACGGAGGACAATACCACAAAACTAAGACAAAGAAAGGTTCTTAAGCCTTCACAATTTATTTAGGTGAATTAATAAGTCGTGCGTTTTCCACAAAAACATTCAACGTTTACATACGAGCGCCAAAACAATATCCCTCCGCCTCTGGCGGGGGATACTCATACCAAGTTTAAATGAAATATGCCAAAGCGCTTCCAAGATATGGCTCCAGACACAAAAGTGCCTATAGTAAAAAGCATTTTTTCAAGATACAAAGGGCCATAAGTCTGTTTTTAACAGATGGTGCACAATGCCATTTGGCGTGCATCATCCTCTTATGCATATATATACTCATACCAAGTTTAAATGAAATATGCCAAAGTGCTTCCAAGTTATGGCTCCGGACACAAAAGTGCCTATAGTAAAAAGCATTTTTTCAAGATACAAAGGGCCATAAGTCTGTTTTTAACAGATGGTGTACAATGCCATTTGGCGTGCATCATCCTCTTATGCATATATATATATATATATATACTCATATCAAGTTTAAATGAAATCCGCCAAAGCACTTCCAAGATATGGCTCCGGACACAAAAGTGCCGGACGGACAGCCGGACGGACGGACAACGCCAAAACAATATCCCTCCGCCTCTGGCGCGGGAAAATATTCATACCAAGTTTCAAAGAAATCCGCCAAAGCGCTTCCAAGATATGGCTCCGGACACAAAAATGCCTATAGTAAAAAGCATTTTTTCAAGATACGAAGGGCCATAAGTCTTTTTTTTAAACAGATGGTGTACAATGCCATTTGGCGTGCATCATCCTCTTATGCATATATATACTCATACCAAGTTTAAATGAAATCCGCCAAAGCACTTCCAAGATATGGCTCCGGACACAAAAGTGCTTATAGTAAAAAGCATTTTTTCAAGATACAAAGGGCCATAAGTCTGTTTTTAACAGATGGTGTACAATGCCATTTGGCGTGCATCATCCTCTTATGCATATATATACTCATACCAAGTTTCAATGAAATCCGCCAAAGAACTTCCAAGATATGGCTCCGGACACTAAAAAGCATTTTTTCAAGATACAAAGGGCCATAAGTCTGTTTTTAACAGATGGTGTACAATGCCATTTGGCGTGCATCATCCTCTTATGCATATATATACTCATACCAAGTTTAAATGAAATCCACCAAAGAACTTCCAAGATATGGCTCCGGACACAAAAGTGCCGGACGGACGGACGGACGGACAGCCGGCCGGACGGACGGACAACGCCAAAACAATATCCCTCCGCCTCTGGCGGGGGATAATAACGTAGTGACGTCACCATCTATGTATAGAATGCACAAGGCCTGGGATGAAATGCTATTATTTTTAATGCTAACTGCTTGAAAAAATGTAATTGTATTTGTTTCCAACCAGCATTTTTTGTATTGCATTATTGAATAGGAAACATGTTGTTGCTACTATGAAAACACGTGAGTAAAACTAACTAGAAGCAACAGGAGATTCACAAATTAACGTCACCATTAATATATCTTACTATTTATTACTTTATACTATTTGAAAATATAATTCAAGTTTATCTTATATTACTTTATAATGCTTGAAGTTACATTGCAAGTTTATTTTTAAACATATATAAATACATATATCATACCCCATACAGGGTAATAACAGCATAATGTTAACCCGAGAATGGTTATGTTAACCTAACATAGTTTTATCAACCTGTATGTGTGTGATATTTATTTTATTCTACTAAACAAAAACAAAAAAACAACAACTTAATAAGAGAAAAACAATTGCTCGTTTATTAATTTACCAAGCACTCTGGCTCCTACATTTCTGAATGCACGGACGTTAAAAAGCCAGGTTGCTGGTATGAACTCATAGACAAAGGAAAACAAGTATGCCAATTTAAAAAAATCTGATTACAAAAATTATAAATTGTTCTTGTATATAAAAAATATGCAAATACCAGAAAGTAAATGCAGTATATTTATCCCCACGTTTTTCGGAGAAAAAGTGGGGATTTTGTATTGATGTGCGTCTGTGCGTCCGTCCGTCCGTCCACCTGCTCCTCCTACACTATTAACACTAGAACCCTGAAACTTACATACATGGTAGCTATGAGCGACGGTGACAGTGACGGAATTTTGATCTGACCCCTGGGTCAAAAGTTATGGGGGTTGGGGCGAGGCCGGGCTAGAGATTTTCACTTATTTTTATGCCCCCCGGTATGGTGCATTGGACATAACTTTTGCAAATTTGATGATAGCAACTTGATATTTGGCATGCATGTGTATCTCATGGAGCTGCACATTTTGAGTGTTTGAAGGTTAAGGTCAAGGTCATCCTTCAAGGTCAAAGGTCAAAAAAACAAATCCAAGGGAAGTAATAATCTTTAAAGGGAGGTAAGTAAATAACCTGCCAAATGATATAAAAAAATTAAATAAATAAAAGTGGCGCATAAAGTTACACAGTAGGCAGGTCGGACCTTAAAGAACTCTGATATAAAAAAAAAGTTACACAGTAGTGGCGCAGAGATGTATTTAGTATTCAATTGTTTATGAAAAAGAAAAAAATTGTTTGTGTTAACTCATCTGTGATGTTTAGCTCAATCTACTGTTCATACAAGGGATTATAAAATATTGGCGCAAAGGGACACCTGTATATGAGAGAAGAGATAGAATGCAGTCAAGCATAAAAAGCATGAGAAACTCATGGAATATAGCCTCAAGAATCTATAAAAGGGCTGAAACTTTCAATTTGTGCAATTACAATTTTAGACTCATTACTGAAAATCTGTCAAAGTGTGTGGAGAAAATGTGAGAAACAATTTAAAGCAAGATGGACTTTGAACAGGCACATCAAAGACATACATGAAATTCAACATATTCATTGTTGTGTACAAGATTGCGATAGAAAATATCTGAGACGCTACTGTTTAGTCAACCATTTAACCTCAAAACATAGCTTTTCCAAAACAGAAGCAAGAAGATATGCTATACGAGAGCATGTTCAGTCATCTCATAAGTCATTCCAATTAGGATGACATGTACATAATTGACTACAGTGAAGTTGATTTATTATTAGATTTGTTAGGAGAGCAGGATGAGGAGGAGAAATAATGGTATAGATTTTCACTCATTTTTTAGGTTATTTTACATTAACTTCTTCATTTGTACATTGAATTACTTCATATTTATACTGAACATCTCTTATGACAATACGGTCAATCTCAACTATGCATGGCCCTATTACCAACCCTGGGGCGCCCCTGTGTCAAACAAGCGGCGTGGGGATACGCGTCGGCCTCTGCCGCGCCATTTCTAGCTATAAATTCTATTGATGCGGACAACCAGTGATGCTATTTTCAGCTCCAAATAATGGTGATAAAATAATGTCGCATGTGACTGTATTTTAATGGGAATCGGACGACAACGAGCGAGGCGTGGTATTGTAATGGGAATCGGACAACGACAACGAGCGAGGCCTGGTATTGTAATGGGAATCGGACAACGACAACGAGCGAGGCCTGGTATTGTAACGGGAATCGGAGAACGACAACGAGCGAGGCCTGGTATTGTAATGGGAATCGGACAACGACAACGAGCGAGGCCTGGTATTGTAATGTGCATCGGGGGGAGGGGGTAAAGGGTTAGGATAAGGGGTCAGGTTTGGGTTAGAGTTAGCCAAAACCCTATGGGTAAATGTGAATTTGAAATGTGCTAGTCACGTGAGGTATAATTAAAATATTAAGGCTTATATCATTATTTTTTTCAGTATTGTGAAGGACGCAGGCGCGCCCCGACAGGCAATGGGGGAAATGCAGCAGCCCAGACCTTTCACCCAAACATATGTGATGTGTTAAGCTCTACTCATGTGAATTTATGAGTTTTGTACACTTGCCAAAGCTCTCTGGCAGTTGCTAATTTATCTACCTTTTCCGTATTTTATTATCCCCACGCTTTTTGTCCGTCCTGGCCACTATCTCATCCTACACTATTAGCACTACAACCTTGAAACTTGAACACATGGTAGCTATGAGCATATGTGCGACCCTGCACTATTTGGATTTTTTTATCTGACTCCTGCGTCAAAAGTTATGGGGGTTGGGGTGGGGCCGGGTCAGAGATTTTCACTCATTTTTATCCCCACGCTTTTTGAAAAAAAGGTGGGGATATTGTGGTTATCTCCGCCGTCCGTCCGTCCGTCTGTCCGTCCGTCCTGGCCACTATCTCCTCCTACACTAAAAGCACTAGAACCTTGAAACTTACACACATGGTAGCTATGAGCATATGCGCGACCCTGCACTATTTGGAATTTTGATCTGACCCCTGGGTCAAATGTTATAGCGGTTGGGGTGGGGCCGCGTCAGAAATTATCACTCATTTTTTTAGGTTATTTTACATTTACTTCTTTATTTCTACACCGATTCACTTCAAATTGATACTGGACCTCTCTTATGACAATACGGTCAATCTCAACCATGCATGGCCCCATTCCCAACCCTGGGGCGCCCCGCCCACATAGGCCACACCCACCAAAAATTTCCATTTACTATAATTTTTTCATTTCTACACGGATTCACTTCAAATTGATACTGAACTTTTGTTATGACATTAGGGTCAATCTCAACTATGCATGGCCCCAATCCCAACCCTGGGGCGCCCGCCCACATAGGCCACACCCACCAAAAAATTCCATTTACTATATTTTTTTCATTTCTACACGGATTCACTTCAAATTGATACTGAACTTCTCTTATGACATTAGGGTCAATCTCAACTATGCATGGCCCCATAACCAACCCTGGGGCCCCGCCCACATAGACCACACCCACCCAAAATTGCCTTTACTATAATTTCTTCATTTCTACACCGATTCACTTCAAATTGATATTGAACTTCTCTTATGACAATACAGTCAATCTCAACTATGCATGACCCCATTACCAACCCTGGGGCGCCCCGCCCACATAGACCACACCCACCCAAAATTGCCTTTTACTATAATTTCTTCATTTCTACACCGATTCACTTCAAATTGATACTGAACCTCTCTTATGACAATACGGTCAATCTCAACTATGCATGGCCCCATTACCAACCCTGGGGCCCCGCCCACATAGACCACACCCACCCAAAATTGCCTTTTACTATAATTTCTTCTTTTCTACACCGATTGACTTCAAATTGATACTGAACTTCTCTTATGACAATATGGTCAATCTCAGCTATGCATGGCCCCATTACCAACCCTGGGGCACACCTAGGTCAAACATTCGGCGTGGGGATACGCGTCGGCCTCTGCCGCGCCATTTCTAGTTTAAGGTTACTTTACATTAACTTCTTCATTTGTACATTGAATTACTTCAAATTTATACTGAGCCTCTCTTATGACAATACGGTCAATCTCAACTATGCATGGCCCCATTACAAACCCTGGGGCGCCCCGCCCACATAGGCCACACCCACCCAAAATTGCCTTTTACTATAACTTCTTCATTTTTACACCGATTCACTTCTAATTGATACTGAACTTCTCTTATGACAATGCGGTCAATCTCAACTATGCATAGCCCCATTACCAACCCTGGGGCGCCCCTGGGTAAAACATACGGCGTGGGGATACGCGTCGGCCTCTTCCGCGCCATTTCTAGTTTTAATTGGTTCCTAGTTTGTTTGTTTTTCTAGTTTTTACCAAAAGCTTGGATTCCTATTTGTCTACAAATTGATTTAGTTATTTTTCATGATCAGCTGTTCATATGTTGAATTGATATGATTTGTGAGACTGGGTTCATCCCCTCTGGAACAAGAACAACTAAGAATGGGCGATGATATTTTAATAAAATATTTTAAATCCAGTATCAGGGGCACCAGTCTATAAATGTGGTGTTTTAAGAAAGTTAGCCCATGTTCCACTTACATTTTGTGGAATAAGTTTGCACAAAACATCACTTTAAATGTTAGTATGCATATTTTGCTTATTCTTTAAAATGTATTTTCTTAGTCAAGACTCAATTTAGATTCAAACACCTTCATAAAATATTTTCTGGATAAAGTTTACATGAATATTTACTAAAATAGAACCTTGACATGCATTGTGTGCTGTTGCTTCCTCATACATTCTCATAGTTTTGTGTAACAATACTGTATGGTCTGCTATCCAGATTTGATGCATACAACGATAGGTTGTTTTCATTTATTTTTACTGCCATTTTGGAATCAGAAAAAATGATGTCCTATACAAGCATTAACACTACCTAGATATATGCATTTGTTTTTTTAGCTCTGCCTTTTATATTAAAATGCGACATCCCTGTCATAGCAGAGCAGGACTGTTCAATTTATTAGATACTCCTTGAGAAAACTGGTCATTGTTATTTGCATTAACTGTAATCTTGAATTATCATTTGCAACCTACACAGGTTGAAATCGATCATTATTTATTCGTACTTCTTGTTTACTATGTTGTTGCTTGGAAACAGTATACTGTCTGTATATTGTAGTACATATGCAAATTATATGCAGGTGCCTATCATTGTGTGATCTCAGGTAGAGGTCCATTTAATTTTGTTTTATTTTTTACTTTTTGCTTTCTGTATTGTTATGGTTTTTACAAAAATCTGTGGTCGAAAGCTAGTCTGGTTATATTGCAATAAACGTTATTAAACTATATTGACAGTTCAAGTTTGTTTTGAGACGATCCCTAAATCTAGTCATAAAGTGCACCTGCTGTCATGTGGTTCGCTATTGCAGAATATTAACCGGAAATGGAGAAACGTTTTGGTTTAGGAATAACATAAACACTCATTTATATTTACAACCAAATTCAAAATCAAGGTAAGCGAAGCATAGAGGTTAAAATTATATATTATACGCCCTATATCTGAAATTGAAATCCGTCGCCGTTTTAAAATATACATCGGTAGTTTCGATAGTGATTCGGAACTGACGACCTGACTGTACCGTTTCCGTTCAATTTAAATATCTCATCTGCAAATGCGTCACAATCATTATCAATTTTCGTTTCGTGTTCTTCATAAATTAAAATACATGTTAATCTTTGTTTAAGATGCATTCTTAAGCGTTATTTCAATATAACTTTGTAAAATCTTTTTACGTAGCAAAGTGCCAATGGTACACTTGGCAGTAAAAAGTATATCTGAGCTAGTTCCTTTTACATTAATTGAAATGTAGCATATCGTACTTGTGATTCTTTCCACGTCGAAACTTGACACTATATCGTAAGTAGTTTTTTATGCACCAATGTGAGCTATTTATATACGTCCCCCCCCCAAGACGTATCCTCCCTCAAGACGTCCCCCCCCCCAAGACGTATCCTCCCTCAAGACGTCCCCCCCCCCCCAAGACGTATCCTCCCTCAAGACGTCCCCCCCCCCAAGACGTATCCTCCCTCAAGACGTCCCCCCCCCAAGACGTATCCTCCCTCAAGACGTCCCCCCCCCCCAAGACGTATCCTCCCTCAAGACGTCCCCCCCCCAAGACGTATCCTCCCTCAAGACGTCCCCCCCCCCCATTTTTTTACTTTTAGTGCAGACGTTTCCCCTCCAATACATTTATAATTGTTTGGTTTAAGTATAATCTTGATTCATTATCAAAATGATTATTTTGTTTATGAAGTCTTTTATAAACTTTATCAATGAAGCAGCTTGTTTGAAATTTTGGTTTTAAAATTCTTCTTTTTTTGGTTTAACCAAGGTGTATATGCATATCGGTGGCCTCTCTGTCAAAATGCTGCCTCACTGTTCATTCTTGGCTGCCTCTCTGTTATATATACAAGACAAGGGAGATACATACTGCAAAATTATGTACATGTTTTTCTTTCAGCTATCTCATTTAAGTGCTAATGACTAAAACAGTTATGTTATTTATGAGAATTACATTATACAGTTAATGTTACATAATAATGACATAACAAAACCAAACTTTACCACACATGAAACAAATGTTCATGATCAAATCTCTGCGTTCAATGTGCGCTATAAAGTAATTTTTATCAAATTTACTTTAAAAATGCCTACTTTCGCTTCCGTTGTGGCACGGACAGCCCAACTTTTCACAATCTGGTAACAAGTGTCTCGTGGTGTACTGTGTGTTCCACTGTGAGTTCTACCTGGGGGCCGTATACCTTGGCACTTTCACTTAACAGTTCATTCGTGATGTCTTTGGCGTCATACATGGCCCAGAGGTCTCTAATACTTTTCTCTATCCTTCGGCTCACTGGTCTCACTCTCATAGTGTATAGACCATCCCTGATGTAACGTAACTCATACTGAACATTCTCGGACTCTGCACGTAGTGCCGGAACCAGGCGGTAGAATGTCAGGTCTCGGCCTCCTGCTTTCCTATTCGGGGATTGGTGCCAGCTTTCAATGCCATTGTTAGATCTCACACTAATCCCATACGCTGAGAAGGAGTCAATATCGAATATTGGATGGTTCAACCACTGCTCCTTCATGTATCCCACGAACCTGGTGATCTGTTTGGAGTTAGCTCTAGCAGCAAGCAGCTGGAATGCTGGCTCAATGTCGGCGGCAGGAAGGAATGGTAGCGCCATCATGTTTCTAATGTACGTATGGATAGACGCCTTCTCCATGTACGCTAGCCTTAACCCCAGGTCCTCCACATTGCTCCAAACAGCCTGTGTGAAGTGAAAAACACATCCCTTGATGGTTGCTCCCGGAAATACCTGACGGACCGCCAACCAGGCCGCTGAATATAGAATAAAATCGAAATTAGATTATATTAATAATATTATAATCATATTAGACATAATAACCATGTCTGTAATTTGTTATTTTTTTTAAAGATATACGTTGGGTAGCTCATACATGTATATGGGTGATCTATTTTCTTTTGAACGTGAAATTTGTGTTTGTATAACACTGTCAAATCAGAAAAGCAATAAAACCTGTTTTTACCGTTTTAATACAATATTTAAGCAATTTTAGTATTATTATTACCTTGCTCGAAGTTCATTACGAAGTTTTCTACAATCACATGATCTAACGCATCGCGGATACTTGTAAGGACCTGAAAATAATCGTCGGTCCTCCTCCTCGACATTAAGATGAATGCCAACGGAACTTGCTTCTCCTTGCCATTGTGTGTAATGAAGCCATGGATAGACTCGAGCTGACCGGATTAGAATGGTTCACCAACAACCTGAAAATAAAGGGTTATGCATGTGACAGTCCATTTTATCTACGTCTCTGATTTTGTTTATAAAGCAATGGAGTCAACTTTGAAATAAAATTAGGGAAGCAGGGAAACAGACTGGAGCCAATATGGGAAGATAGTCAAGTCAGATTTGTTTGAATAGGATCTATGCCTCTCTTGCCTGGGTGTGACTACCGCACTGAAAGGAGATCCTTTAGAAGCACAGTTATTGAGTTTATTGGTTTGATCCTTGCTATTATACATTTTAAATGGAAGTTTTTAATTTTGTAAAGTTAATGTAAATTACCTTAAAAGTTCCGTCCATGAACCAACGCTTGGTCTTATAGGGGTATTCCATTACGACCCGATTACCCACGATTTGTCCCGATTTCCAATATTTTGAGGTCGGGGACATTCGAAGCTCAATCGGCGACGGTCCTAACTCATTCGTAGCTAGTCGTGGGCCGATCGTAAATGATTCCTGCAACTCGTGAGCTCCCGAAAAATCAGGGCCATATTTTAAACGTGTTTAAAATTTGGCCATGACCTCCAAGACTGAATTTAATCGCAGTTGACTCGTTACAGCGTCGTAGTGCGTTCTTGGGCGTCGTAATGGAATCGTAGGTAATTCGTGACTCAATCGGGAAATCGGTGATCACGTGATCTGTCTACGAATCAGCTACGACTTTGTCAAGAATCTCACGAGTTCACCCCGAGTGAGTTGCGAGCCCGCCAAGATTCTCGCGATTTAGTTACGAAACAGTTACGATTTTTGGAGAATGGGTGTGGTATATAAACATAGCTTCTCGGTTTTTTCAGTCATTCAGTTGTTAGCTTTCTCGTCGGTGTAAGCCATGGTCTAACCCACCAACTAGGTGCCGATCGACTTGTCCTCCTTCTTAGTGTTCCTCTTGCCATCAACACGTGGTGTTCATGTTCAAGCTCTAGTTTAAAGACTACAGCTGCTCTTCGTCGAACTTCCATTTTTGATTTGGCGCCAAAAAAGGAACGGAGGCCTTCTTACACATGTAGTCTACATGTACACAGAAGAATGTAGGTCACATTGTAAAGAATGATCAATATCAATAGATATTGGCGCCTATTTCATGGGTGCGTTCGGTAAGGTCCTAGCTTAGTCGTGACCGATCTGCATCGTTCGTAGTACAGTCGCAGTAGATTCTTACACATCGTAGTGAAGTCGCGACCCTATTCGCAAGACTTAAACCGAACCCCACGACTGTCACGAGCCTTCCCGATTTAATAAATGTGAAAAATCATAGCAAATCGTGGGCTTGTTTTCGTAGTGGAATAGGGCCATTAGATCCAGCTGGGTTTGTGTCATTTCAAAATGAACATAGTTTTAGGAAATTTATCATCGATTAGAGCTCAACACTTAACTCTACATTTAACTTATTAACTTGCCCTGCCTACTCTGTTTTAACATAGTTAAGGACAGAATACAGACTGAGTAATACCAAACTTAAATTGAAGCAAAATGACAATCTTTTATAAATTGTATGATATGATAGTGAAATCAGAGGAATTTGAAAAAGATGTCGAAAGTGTAACATATTTTTAAATCCGCCCCTGTTAAATACAACAGATGCAGCTATGACTACCATATATAAACATATTAATTAAGTCAAATCAAATGAATTCATTAATAATAAGTAATACAGTGATAAAGCTATAAACTAGCTGTTATCTTGTGTAATACACTTGCTAATCTAATCAACGCTTGTATATTGCACCATATGTGCCTAATATCTTGTATAATGGTACACGTAGGTGTGTGTTGTTACTTAATATTAGCGAAAAAAAATATAATGCTGTCACATTTTTTTGGCTACAGATAAATGGCCCC
Organism: Dreissena polymorpha; assembly: GCF_020536995.1. NCBI lineage: Eukaryota > Metazoa > Mollusca > Bivalvia > Myida > Dreissenidae > Dreissena > Dreissena polymorpha. Next base: position 56,656,979 of record NC_068368.1, on the reverse strand, counting down.
TGTTAAATACAACAGATGCAGCTATGACTACCATATATAAACATATTAATTAAGTCAAATCAAATTAATTCATTAATAATAAGTAATACAGTGATAAAGCTATAAACTAGCTGTTATCTTGTGTAATACACTTGCTAATCTAATCAACGCTTGTATATTGCACCATATGTGCCTAATATCTTGTATAATGGTACACGTAGGTGTGTGTTGTTACTTAATATTAGCGAAAAAAATATAATGCTGTCACATTTTTTTGGCTACAGATTAAATTAATTTTTAAATTGGGATGGTAAATAGTAATAGTAAATATTCTGCATAACTAAACATATTAGGGTGATTTAAAAAATAATGAAGCCTAAATGTCAAACAGAACTTTATTATATAGAACAAGGTAAATTATGAAACCAAGGTAAACAAGGGACAAAATTGTCACAAAACCAGGTTTTCGATGTTAAAAAAAGTATGATAAAGGGAGACAACTCAAACTGAACTGATTGTTTATAAGTAACACCTTTGTTTCAAAATAAATCTATTTTTAGTCGTGGCGACCTTGAGCTTGGGATATTGACGTAATTCTTTCTTGCGACACACCCATGATGGTGCACAAATGTGCCAAATGATTTTAAAGTCTCACATGACAATGAATGACATAGTTATGGACCGGACAGCTCATTTATGGCCATTTTTTACCTTTGAACTCAAATTGTGACCTTGTGCTTGGAGATAATGACGTAGTTTTTTCGCGCTACACACTGTCTTATCATGGTGAACAAATGTGCCAAATGATTTTAAAATCTCACAATGAACGACTAAGTTATGGCCCAGACAAGCTTGTTCCGCCCGCCAGCCGACATTTGTCAATCTACTAACCAGTTTTTTCCTTTGGAAAACCTGGTTAAATATATACAACTATGTGAAATATATTGAGAACCAGGTCAAATGTATCTACAATTTGTGAAATATATGTTTTATGGGAAATACATATCTATGACACACTGCGTAATTACGGAGATTCTTTTTGCCTCTGATATCCCATCAGTTATAAACTTAGTTATTTATCAAAATTAAAGATTACACATGTATCCCAGTAAACCTGTTTAAAGGAAAGTGTAAGAAAATTCGACTTTTTCATGTAAAATTATTACTTGTTAGAGATCATGATGAAAATAAACACCAGGTATTGAATAAAATCTATGTTTTTCTTAAGACTTAAGATGCACATTTATATTTGCCTTGTACAAATGTAACTCATGGCTTTTTTTCAGCTGATTTTATAGCTGTTATTTAGTCATATTCTAAATGGAAAAACATCTTTTTTTCCCTATTCCAGTAAAAAAATCACAAAGGATATCATAGTTTTAATTTTAACAAGAAATGTGTTTGTCAGAAACACTATGTCCCCTTCTGCGCCGCTTTGAATTTTTTTGTTTGTTTGACATTTGACCTTTAAGGATGACCTTGACCTTTAACCACTCAAAATGTGCGGCTCCATGAGATACACATGCATGCTAAATATCAAATTGCTATCTTCAATATTGCAAAAGTTTTGATAAAATGAGCGATTTTGGCCTAATATATTTGACCTCTGACCTTGAAGGATGACCTTGACCTTTCACCACTAAAAATGTGCAGCTCCATGAGATACACATGCATGCCAAATATCAAGTTGCTATCTTGAATATTGAAAAAGTTATTACAAATGTTAACAGACCAACGTACAGACCAACAGACAGGGCAAAAACAATATGTCCCCCACTATAGTTGGTGGGGGACATACACATTTAGAAAACTTTAGTATTTTTTCAATTTTGGTTGAATTAACGCTTGACTTCTCAATTTCATGAGTAAAAAGAGCAGTATATTTAATTGTTTATGGTTTATTTTGTGGATATTTTCACAAAATGAAGTTGTTTTTAATGGTGTATATACTGGTAATGGGAAGTTGATAATGATTTTGTTTGATATTAACATTATCAAATAGAATATTCAGGATCATTGCTTTATATTGATGTATTTACAAGTTCATGTCCCAAGCTTACAGATTTCGCCTAAAATCATGCTAGATCCTTTCAGCAACCAATTCAGGTTCCCTCTAACTTTATAATTATAAGAATATGAAATGACAATTTTATGTGTATTCCATATTACTGACTGTTTGGGTATTTCTTAGATTAACTATAACTAAAAGTTGTCAAGTACATACTTCATGTTGACAAAACACAAAAATTATTGATAACATGTTTTAATAGGATTTTATAAAGTGCAAAAGACATGTACATTTATCAACAAAATTTTCAAAACATCTGGTTAAGATCTTTTGTTGTGAAAAAGTGATAACATCTGACATTTAAAAAACTTGAACCCTTTCCCTATGCAATACAAACAAAATTGTTGCCATTACTTAACATCTAAAATTAAAGAAAGATTTTCATTTAGGCTTCATTATTTTTTAAATCAATTTTTTTATTATATGATAATCTTGATGACAGACTGAAACAATATGTAAAAAATTCCAACGAAAACAATAATGTATGAAGTGATATATATACACATCAAAATGAAATTCAGAAACTGGGGCTTGGTCAACTGTTTACCTGATAAATAGAATATTGAAAAATATGTCAAAACTCTTTTTATAACTTTCTAATTATTTGCCTAGTTTTGAAAATATTTTCATCCTTGTGTTTAATTTAATTTTTAAAGAGTATTTTTGAGAGGTAACACCTGAGAACTACAATACTAGCTGTTTTGGGCCATTAGAATTTAAATGTCATATAAATTCTATTTTATTTACTCAAAATAAAAATCCGAATATGATGTTTACTTAGTCAAAATGTTGTTTTTTTTCAATTAAAATTTGAATATAGTTATTATTTTTCATTTAAAATCATAACTTATGGCTTATCATTATGTAACTATCATTTCATGCCTTTAATTCATTTTGTAAAAAAAGCATGATTAAACTCCAAAAATGTCTATCACTATGTATGAATAATATTATTGCAGTAAATTCTAATAACAGAATGAATCGGTGTAAAATGTTTTTAGTATATATAGGTATAATTGAATTTGTTTGTAGCAAAAATTAATTCATCAATTCAATTATTATAATTGTTTACTTTGTAACATACTATTCCACTTAAAATGATCATCAAAGAACATCAAAAGTGTGTTTTTACTCAAGTCATTAATACAATAGTCATAATTTGTAACATACTATTCCACTTAATATGACCATCATAGAACATCAAAGGTGCGCTTTTAATCAATTCATTAATACAATAGTTATAATTGTTTTAATTTGTAACATAATATTCCACTTAAAATGACTATCAAAGAACATCAAAGCTGTGCTTTTACTCAACTTTTCCATGATCTCAATTAATGAAATAAAAATTTCAAGCACTTATAAAAACAATTATACTTAGTTCTATTTAATTGGTAAAATTTATTAGAGGCTTCCCTAAAAACAACCATCAAAAATCACTAATTAATATCAGTCAGGACTCAACTTACATCATTTTTTTTTTAAATCATTAATTATTAAGACACATAAAATGCACTCAATTTTAATACTAATCGATAGTTATTTTTTCACATATCCCGGTATTATTACAAATAACTACTTCTAATATACAATTACATATTATGTAGACGTTCACCAACGTCTGGGGAGGAAACATCTTGGGGGGGGGGGGGAACGTCTGCCACCCCATATAACGTATGGTACGTTTGTACTGCAACTCATAACAAAGGCAAAAATATTGGTACCGACTTCAAATATAGTAATTATATACTATTGACGATGACTGATTGTTTTTATATAAAATAATTTTGTATTCATCATATACAAATACTTATCATTTTAGGATTCTGAAGGGTCGTTAAGCTCGAAGAATGGTTACGCGGCTATGCCACCGGTAAAACAAGTTGTATGGCTTGATCTTATCTTAACATTTGAGTTGAAACTGTAACAAGTGCATCCATTTTCTTGAATGATATGTAGTTCTCTCAAACAAGCGGTAAATATTTGTTTCCATTTGCGTTTTTTTGCACTTTAACATCGAAGGCCAATGTTATTACATACACCCCTTTTACCTACCGGATAGTTGGGTTATCGAATAATTTCCCCATATTATCATTAGCAGTTTTGGCTTTGTCAGACACTGATTATTTTTCCAAGCATCTTAAAATTCATGTCTGGTTTGTTAAGAAATATCCGGTCGAAACTATCAATGATGACCCGAACAACAGAATAAATGCACTCATTTTAGGCGGAGGACTCTGGCGTGGATCCCAACACGGACCAGAATCACTCAAACGGAGTGACCGAAACTCACGCGAGAGACGAGTCAAGAACCATATTAGTGAAACCTGTAGATGGCAATCAGCCTACAGATCATGGCGGCGGAAGGCAAAGTCGGTCCCATGCGCTGAACATGCCTGCCGACGATTTATCCGCCGGGAGTGTGTCGGATCATGCTAAATTAGTGAAGAAGAGTCCTGGAAAGGAATTGACTCCTGTAACAATCTCTTAAGATTGCAATGTTTATGTATAGCTAACATGTAACTAAAAATTAGTATGCTATTTTCAGTGTGTATTCATAATGCAATTTAAATTAACTCAGACACGAGTGTTTACTTGTGATTATGAACACTATTCAACGCTAGGAGTGTGAACTTAACTTTGCCCATGGCATTTACTAGTATCAGAAAGTTGTCATGCATAACCAATAAAGAAGTGCAGTGGTCAACTTTGTGTTTATTCTTTATTAAAAAAACTACAAAACACATCAATTCTGGTCATGATGTCGTAGGTGTTTGCTAAAAGTTGTCGCTTTGCCCCTCTGCCGTAATTCGAATTTCGCGTTATTTGATGCATTTTCCACTTATCCCTTTCCTGGTTTTTACGCGAGATCTCATGAAATTATTACCCAATCATTATGAAACATTAGATGAAGAACTTTTAAAGACTGTTGGTGCACGTATTGTCAAGTTGTTCCAGTCCAGTTTCTTTTCAGGAATTACTAACGACTCGCCCCCTTAACGACTCGCCCTATGTTTTATAACAACTCGCCCCGCCTATATAACGACTCACCCCACATGAATAACCACTCGCCCCACATACATAACGACTCGCTCCATCATAGCTAATATGGTATCATTTTCTTGTAATTTGTTAATAGCCTAGTATCATTGATTCAGTTTCGGTTATTTTTATGCTTTATTTCATATTTTATTGTGTTTAAACAAAAACGAAACATTAAAAAGTGGGTGGGATATGGAATAATATCTTAAGATGTCTGTCTGTACCGCTATCGACAATCGTGTAGGTGACTGGAGCAGTGGGTGTGATGTCCATTACTGTCGCGTCATGTAATGTGTTCTCCATGTCTTCTGATGGGAGTTGCCGTTCCGGTCGCGTTATGTCAAATGAGTCCTCTTGAAGGAGAGACATGGCTGATGTTGTCGTGGTTTCAAAGGTGGTGTTGGTAGATTCCGCTATCGAGCTGACTGTCTCTTCCATCACGTCACCATTTTCATCGGTGTTGTTGTGACGACAGCGCAGGAACACAAATTGCAGATCCCGACCTTCTGCAACAGCAGCGTCGTACTGCTCAACTGTGATCCCTGAAATTATATAATTTGATGGTATATGAGCAGCGTTCTGAGAAAACTGTGCTTAATGCACCGAAAATCAAGTTTAGGCAGAAAGTGTCGTCCTTGATGAGCATGTGCGGACTGCACAGGCTAATCTGGGACGACACTTTACGCACATAAATTAAGCCCAGTTTTCCCAGAACGAGGCTCATATTATTGATAGTATTGATTATCCGCTCTTTTTTAATTTCTTATTTAATAACTTGCAGTAGAAACTTAAATATTTATAAACTGTATTACGTATTTGTTTCAAAGTTTGTTCAGTCTCTGAAATACATAGACATATAATATACAATTTAAGCATACATGTACATACATTTATAATTGTTATCTGACAGAGTAGTAACAAGAAAAAAGCAGTTTTATATATATCTAAAAAATGCTTCAAATACAAACAACGTAGTGTACAAAGTTGACACACGATAATACTACCACTTATGTTTTATATTCCATTACATTTTATAACAAACATTAATTATTTATCATCTAACCATTTAGAATAAAAACAAACACATTTGTTTAGGTGTCATGACAAGCAGGGTATTTTATTTATTGAAACACACGCACGGTGTGGGTGTTTGTATCTGACAGGGCTTTCTACACATAAATGCAAGAAACAAATCTTCTGACGGTTGTATGCCTCCAATGAGCAACAGATATCGACCCCAATGGCACCGCTCAGTTGAAGAGTCTCGAGACGTCGGTAAACGTTGCGACATCCTTCTCATATATTTAAGAACTGAAACGATACTAAATCCATTCTGTAAAACACGTCGTTATACGTATCATTAAACATGCTCATGCGTTACATGTGAATAATTGAAAATTATTAATACCCATCAGAAGTCAAGCCTAAACTCAAAAAAATACAATTGCAAAATTTAACTACACAATTCAAAGTCACAAGCCCAACCAAGGACGCCACGGCCCTAACAACCGCCCTTCCGCCGCCGATGCCCAAAGCGCACCGAGGACGCCCCCTATGCCCATCCACAACGCATATTTGCGAAAAGTACATAAAGTGAAGCATTAGTTTTGATTAAAGCAGCTGCGATAATTACAAGATTTATTCATTACCATCAATTAAGAGAAGCGCACATGACTTCACGTACACCCCAAACAATAATCGGCGGTAACGAACGATTCAGGTGTAACCGCGAGCGGGATACGCAACCCTACTGCTCATTGTTCATTTTTCTTTTAATGGCAGGGTGACGTATGAGGACCCATGGCTCAAGACCGGTGTCTAGGTGCCTTCATCACCTCCTGAAACCTCTAATTTTAGAGAGATCTACAAATAATCAGCTGTTTCTATATCGTTACCAGTTTATTCATTCACACGACGATAATAAATACATGCAATAACTATTTTAAATTCGTTTTTACGCTTTAGAAGTACTTACCAGTGTTACCACACTTAATGTGATGCCACCTTGAACAGTTGTCACATGTCACCGCTCTGGAATTTTCGTAAACCCGTCGTAGACAAAACAAACAAGGAGACGCAGGCATGGTGTTAGTCGACTTATCAATTTAAAATTATGGTATACTTTATTTCTTCTTCATTATTTTTTATCGAGTGCACCGGGATTGTCTCCCATATGGCCATCGCCCCCATAAAGACAGTTACGGTAGTTACGGTGGTTACGGGGGATAGTGCAAGATACAGGAGACACCCCGTTCCAGAGGTGACCCTGGGTCTTTTAGTGTCCGTAGTATAGTTGTAATGTACTAGGGTACACTGCACCTCGGTTTAACGTCTCATGCGAAAGACGAGTTAGTAGGTTAGGTGCAGCGGGGGATCGAACCAGCGATCTCTGGATTGTGAAGCCGGTGTGTTACCACTACACCACGGATCCGCTACTACTGGCATACTTTAATCCTGTGTGCATCTTTAAATACTAAACTTCGCAGAGGCAGGTTTTGCTCAATTTAAGTTATCACCATTGAAGTTGTTAACCAAATCGTGGAATTAGTTGATTTATCACAAATCGTTTATTTGAAACCATTGCAAACTTTCCGCGCTAATTGTTCACTCCTACACATTAAAAGAACCGCCAGTCAATTAGCATTTTAAAGTAAAGTTCGTGTGAAAAAGACTAATTAAAATGCCCTTCATTAAAGGGTTTTAATATAGATTCGAAACGGGACACAAATATACAGTAACTTTTATTGAATATTGAAGTTTTTTTGATACGTAAATTTATAATATGCAATCAGATTTTTCATTTTCATATAAGCACCGCACCAATGATAAATTAACAGTAGATATTCATTCTCTAGACATGTCGTGTATTAGAAGTTCATATTCATTTTTTGTTAGTTTTGCAATAAAAAACATAGTAACTTTGATTGAGTATTTAAGTTTTTTATACGCATATTTATAATATGCAATAAGATTTTTCATAGAAGCATCGAAAAACATATTGTTTTTTTATACGCATATTTATAGTATGCAATAAGATATTCATTTTTGTAAGTTATGCACAAAGCCATATTTTAATTTTTATGGTGTTAAATCGAATCCTTATGGTTATCAAACTATGCCGAACCGTAAATTCATCTTCTGAATTGATTTAATTTATATTACCATATATAAAATAACATTTTATTTTGATAGGGCGAGTCGTTATGTATGTGGGGTGAGTCGTTATATAGGTGGGGCGAGTCGTTATAAAACATGGGGCGAGTTGTTATGGGGCGAGTCGTTAAGGGGGCTAGTTGTTACATTACCCTTTTCAGGACACTTTCGAGAAAACAAAGGACATTTTCTTAAAAAATATTCATTTCTGCTTTTCGAAAAGTTCAACTAAATGTTGAGGTATGCATATTGTCAGGTCGTTCATGTCTGATGATTATCTATTGACTTTCATCGTGAGTACTTTTTAGTTAACTCAGGGTACAGATTTTTAAATTTTACTGTTTTCACTTACTTAACCATAGAAACCACAATTTATTTCTGACAAAAAATAATTTTACACCTAGAATGTTCTCCAAACGGCCATCTATCCACATATACAATGTACTAAGTTTCATAAACCCAGCTTAAGCATTTTTTGGGATATCACATAATCAAGATTCTTATGGAATCACAGTCAGTACAATTATAAAAACATAAGACAACTAGAGCTTTGTCAAAGACGTTGCGTATACCCCAACATGCTGCATTGACACAGACTATTTTGCATGCTGTCTTCACAAAACAAGAGAAGCTCATTTATGGCGATTTTTAAGAATTATTATGGCATTATCATTTATGGCAATTTTGACCTTTGAACTCTTGAATTATTTCGCATGACACGCCGTCCAATGACTGTGAACAAAACTAATGTACAGAGTCATTTTAAAATCTCACAATCAATAACATAGTTATGGCCCGGACAAGATCATTTATGGCCATTTTTGACCTTTGAACTCAGTGTGACCTTGACCTTGGAGTTATCAACGTAATTCTTTCGTGCGACACACAGTTTAATGATGGTGAACAAATGTGCAAAATGATTTTAAAATCTCACAATTAACAACATAGTAATGGCCCGGACTAGCTCATTTATGGCCATTTTTGACCTTTAAACTCAAAGTGTGACCTTGACCTTGAAGATATGGACGTAATTCTTTCGCCCGACACACCGTCCCATGATGGTGAACAAATGTACCAAGTCATTTTCAAATCTAACTATATATAACATAGTTATGGTCCGGACAATCTTTCGATTTAAAATGCACTAAGTGAACCCGTGACCTAGTTTTTGACCCGACATGACCCATATTCAAACTTGACCTATACATCATCTAGATACAATTTCTGACCAAGTTTGGTGAAGATCGGATGAAATTTTGGGACAGACCGACTGACAAAGTGACCCCTATATAGCCCCCATTACCAATGGTAAGGGGGGTGCACTAAAATATTTAAATAGTATACATTGCAGGAGTTTATTCAACCTATTCATTCAATACAGTAGATAACAACAATACAGGCTAAAGTATGCGCTGCATGATTACTTATATGTATGCAATTAAAAAACCACATAACATGCACAGTCGACATATTTTCCCTTACCAAAAGCAATACAATCAGTGCTGGACATGACTCACACAGCTTGCAGTACATTACAAAACTACGCAAGTTTTCATAAGACCATAAAGCAACAGTCTAGCAATTATAAATCAACTTAATATACAAGGTTGCAGTGTCAAGTGTAGAGGATGTCGTAATGACCAGGACGGTACAACAGTGTAACAAGGGGCGTAGAGTCTTCGGGGAAGACGTGCTGATTGCATCGCAATGAGTCGCCTCTATCCATGTACTCCACGCGCACTGGGACGCCCAGGACATTGGTCAGGGCTATGATGTGGATGTGGTCGGACTCCTTCCCCATTGGTTCAACCTCCTGATGTGATAGAAACAGGGCTCAAGTAGGACAAGAGTGCCAAACTGTCACAAGATACGCCCGTTCTAAGGTTTTGGACACCATGCTCAATGCTTGAAATGCACTAAGTGACCTCGAGACCTAGTTATTGACCCGGCATAACCCATATTTGAACTTGACCTAGATATCATTTAGACGTAACATCTGACTAAATTCGGTGAAGATCAGATGAAAACTACTTCAATTAGAGAGCGGACACCATGCTATATGCTTGAAATGCACTAAGTGACATCGTGACCTCGTTTTTGACCCGGCATGACCCATATTTGAACTTGACCTACATATCATCTAGACACAACTTCTGACCAAATTAGGTGAAGATTGGATGAAAACTACTTCAATTAGAGAGCGGACACCATTAATGCTTGAAATGCACTAAGTGACCTCCTTTTTGACCCTGCATGACCCATATTTGAACTTGACCTACATATCATCTAGACACAACTTCTGACCAAATTAAGTGAAGATCGAATGAAAACTACTTCAATTAGAGAGCGGACACCATGCTAAATGCTTGAAATGCACTAAGTGACCTCATGACCTCATTTTTGACCCTGCATGACCCATATTTGAACTTGACCTACATATCATCTAGACACAACTTCTGATCAAATTAGGTGAAGATCGGATGAAAACTACTTCAATTAGAGAGTGGACACCATGCTTAATGCTTGAAATGCACTAAGTAACCTCGTTTTTGACCCAGCATGACCCATATTTGTACTTGACCTACATATCATCCAGACACAACTTCTGACCAAATTAAGTGAAGATCGGATGAAAACTACTTCAATTAGAGAGCGGACACCATGCTTAATCCTTGAAATGCACTAAGTGACCCCGTGACCTAGTTTTTGACCCAGCATGACCCATATTCGAACTTGACCTAGATATTGTCTAGACACAACTTCTGACCAAGTTTGGTGAAGATCGGATAAAACCAATTTGAATTAGAGAGCGGACACTGCTGTGGACGCTGCCCGCCAAGGGTGAAACTATAATACGTCCCGTTTTTAAAAACGGGCGTATAAAAATGATAAACTAATAATCATTAGGGAAACTAATGAGACTCACACAGTGACAGAAGGGCCTAACACATGTGCATTAAGTGTCATACAAGAAAAGCCTGTGCAATCAACAACTTATCAGGGACGACACTTTCTGTCTAGACTGGATTCTCTTTAGAAGACACTTCCTTTAAACTAAAATTCCATAAAAGCTTAAAATAATTATCTTGTGTAGACTACAAACGCTTATAATATGGGACAACACTTAATGAATGTAAATTAAGCCCTGATTTTCAAGATCCTGGCTCAGATTGAAAATTGTGTTGATTATGATTTCTGGTATCATTAAGTTGGATGAATATTGGCTGAACACTCTTGGACTTTGGACTTAAAGGTTTTGATAACTTAAGGCCCAGAAATCAACAAGTCCTAAAACAATTTTGCTGATTTCCCACAAACATTTTCCTGAAGTTTGGTGAAGTTGGTATACCAAACTACAGAATCTGGTCATGTGTAGACCAATATTTACTGGCTATTATAGGATTCGAAAAACATGAATTACTTTTAAGTGACTGAAAACTTTTGAGCAATTACGGCAAGCACCACTCTGCTCATCTGCAGATGTGAGTACCTGATTGCAGAACTCCTTCATGCTTCTGTCACCTTCAATAAAGCAGCTGTAAAAGTCTGCCTCTTTCTGCAGGAATCCAGACACCAGTAACCTGAATTGGCAAGATGGAAAGTTGTTCACTACAATCCAAGAAAGTAAAGTTACAGGATTGTAACACCTCAGGACAGGAAAACACCTTTCTCTTCTACATGTGTAACTGGGTTTACAAAAACCCTTCATTGTTTAACCCTTTACCACTAAGATACGTATTTAACCCTTCATGCACCACTTAGATACGTATTTAGGTGTTTGTAGTCTCTTAGAAAGTTATATTTAATTGAAGACCTTTCTTACTAGATTCAAGTTTAAAAGGCTTCGTTTCCAACCCTTAGATACTGATGAGAACCAAACAGCATAAAACTTGAACAGACTGCGAGTCTCACAGGCTATTCTGGTTATATGCTGTTTGCAAATAGCAATTTTCACTTTGCTTCTGAGTGGGAAAGGGTTAATAGATCTAGCACTGTTTAGTATTTGCCTGGTATTGAAAGGAAGGAAATCCAATGAAAGGACGAGAAATGACACACACAAACCCAACAACTTAATATAAGAAACAATTGATAAATGACAAATTTTATGCCATATCCTTTTAAAATGTATATGTGCAGATAACTAATAAATACTGCGGGAAAAATTATCTCTCAAACAATATTTATAATTTCAATGAAAACAAAATGCATATGTACTGGACAGGAAAACAAACAGTTTAAGAAAACAACAGTTTGTTAACAAACTGTTTTTTACAATACATATACCTTCGAATATATGAATGAAAGTGCTCACAATAAATGTTAAATTTGTGTTTTCTTATATCCTGTCATGCAGATTATTCAGCAAGTTTGTATGAACATATTATTTGTACCTTAGGTAGACAACGATATAATCGGAAAGCCCCTGGTTGTTGAACGTCTCTAGTAACTCGTCTAGTGAACACTGGTTCTCTACCTTCCCCACCACCTCCATAAACTGCAGTAGAGTAAACAAGAATATCACTGTAACTTATACATGCTCCTGCTTTTTCCAGGTATGGGTTCATTATAAGTATAAGAACAGCAAGAGCACCACATAACAGGGGCCACGCTCGGCTGCGGATGCAGTTTTAAACAAGGGCTGTTTGTAAAACATGCATTCCCCACATATGGGCTCTCAGATGTAGTGACAGCCATTTTGTAAATATGTTTTTTGTCTCTGTGACCTTGACCTTTGACCTAGTGACCTGAAAATCAATAGGGGTCATCTGCAAGTCATGATCAATGTACCTATGAAGTTTCATGATCCTAGCCATAAGCTTTCTTGAGTTATCATCGGGAAACCATTTTACTATTTCGGGTCACTGTGACCTTGACCTTTGACCTAGTGACCTGAAAATCAATAGGGGTCATCTGCCAGTCAATGTACCTATCAAGTTTCATGATCCTAGGCATAAGCGTTCTTGAGTTATCATCTGGAAACCATTTTACTATTTTGGGTCACCGTGACCTTGACCTTTGATCTAGTGACCTCAAAATCAATAGGGGTCATCTGCGAGTCATGATCAATGTACCTATAAAGTTTCATGATCCTAGGCATAAGCGTTCTTGAGTAATCATCCGGAAACCATTTTACTATTTCGGGTCACCGTGACCTTGACCTTTGACCTAGTGACCTGAAAATCAATAGGGGTCATCTGCTAGTCATGATCAATCTACCTATCAAGTTTCACGATCCTAGGCATAAGTGTTCTTGAATTATCATCCGGAAACCATTTTAATATTTCGGGTCACCGTGACCTCAACCTTTGACCTAGTGACCTGAAAATCAATAGGAGTCATCTGCTAGTCGTGATCAATCTACCTATTAAGTTTCATGATCCTAGGCATAAGCGTTCTTGAATTATCATCCGGAAACCATTTTACTATTTCGGGTCACAGTAACCTTGACCTTTGACCTAGTGACCTCAAAATCTAAAGGGGTCATCTGCGAGTCATGATCAATGTACCTATGAAGTTTCATGATCCTAGGCCTAAGAGTTCTTGAGTTATCATCCAGAAACCACCTGTTGGACGGACGGACCGGACCGGACCGACCGACCGACCGACATGTGCAAAGCAATATACCCCCTCTTTTTCGAGGGGGGCATAATAAATGAAAGCTTGTCAGATTTTTTTTTTAGAGGTCACACCTACCTTGATCTTTGATCTAGTGACCCAAAAATGGGTGTGGCATGTAGAACGCATCAAGGTGCAGCTACATATGAAGTTTCAAAGTTGTAGGTGGAAGCACTTTCATTTTAGAGACAAATGTCAAGGTTTTAGCACGATGCGGACGGCGAACAACGAGTTGGCTATGACAATACCTCGGGTCTTCTTCGAAAACAGCCGAGCTAATAAAATCAGACAATTGCTCAAATAAAGATCAATGGATCAGAACAACATAACAATATGTGCATGACACATTGAAATGGAATTTGCCTAAAAAATGTAATCTAAATAGACAAACAATCATTAGAGATCTTCTACAACAATAACAAAGTCGAAAGTTTAATGCAATACAAATATCAGTGAAAAACCATTGATGTAGACCAATCTGACAATATGCCATATCCATCCTAAAATGAGACTACACAATTTGCATATTGGTTCATCAATTGGGGATCTTCAGTTAATACTGTTTTCCAAGCAGAATGAAAAATAAAATTCTTAAAAGGTCTAGGGCTGTACACTTAATCAAACTTCAACTAGAAAAGTGCATATAAATTTAAAGATAACTCAAAAAGTTGATTTCCAAACTAACCAATGGTGGATGTTTTAAAACCAACAATAACCTTACGTTTCTTAAGACAAATTCTTAAACCATCAGGTTATTAAACAGCGTTGTGTACAATACTGTGATACATGTAGACGAGTAGGCAGCGGAAAAACTATACTAGACTAGTCAATAGGCAAGTATAATATGAGTATATCAGCTGTGTATGAGTGCATTTCCAACACAGCATTTTACACAAAGCTATTAAATAATATTTTCATTGCATATCAATGACATTCTTCTATTATTTTGATAATGTATGAACATATAAATATACTGTAATATATTCAACAAAAAAACTTAAGTCCGTGAATGAGCCCCAGCTCTCACATCATATAATGACGTTGTGAGATGTTTGGTGTAAACATTTATTTTTTCACTAGCAATAAGATCTTTTAGTTTTAGATGTGTTACTTATTATTTTGGCAGATCTGCAATAAGGCAAGTTTCACGATAATGTAGTTTATATAGATTTTTCATTAAGGTTATGTTTATAGCAGAATCAGAAATCTTCTGTTTATCACAGACTTCCTAATAGGGAATACAAAGGAGGTGTGCGCGTCAAAAACGGAAAAATATTGGATGGTCAAAAGGTTCACATGACAACAGCTGATCAGATAATATAAAGAGGTATATAATAACAAAATATATTAAAATCTGGTTAAAAAAATAAATAAAATATAAACAAATGACAAATACATACTGTTTCGTGGAAATCTTCTATGGTAAATTCTGGAAATCCAAGTTTAACCAGTTCGGATTTGCTGTTTTGTGCCACATCTTTAAACCTGCAATACTTTCCTGTCAATAACCAATTATACCTCAAAAGTCCCTAAACCAATTTACTGGCAGGTCAAAAACAGATTGGTACATGACCACAATAGAGACTGATAAAGACCAGCTTCTTCTCTTTAAATCAGGTGAGCCAATATTACATGTTCAAAAGTAAAAATGTCTAGTACTTAATACATGTATGCCCAATACTTAAAATCAAGTAAAATATTAATTATAAAAAAACAATCTACATGTATGTAAGCAATGAAATTGACTGTTTAGCAAAAGTTTTAGATTATATATACTGCACAATTTGCTATATTGTTTTCGAGATTTTTAAATACGCCTGTTTCAAATACACTAGCCTTCATAAAAGACGGAGTACATTTGCTAAATATCACCATAAAAAAGTTTAAATAATTCACCTTTTCAAATCTGTTTGGTCTGTGAGTAGTTTTTCCAGATATGCAAACCCAAAAGCTCGAAAAAAGCAATTACCATCACCTCGAGTCTTTCGAACATAGTCATATCGGTTCTTCAAGTCCTAAAACAATTGTTTATAATAGAAACCATTATTATATGGTTACATGTAATGCCAATTCCTATTTGCCTTAAACTAAAAGCATTGTAAAATGTATAGGTTTTGCGATCAATAACCTTAATAATAAAAAATAACATACATGAATGCCTTTTTTTGTATGCAAGTATAATGCTCAAATGTTTGTAAGAATAGCATGATAAACTTTATTTTTATAATTCCAAGACCAAAACTATAAAAAGAGGTCAATCTTTGCCCTGATGTCGTCACATGGGTTTGAGGAAAACCACTTGGACTAGTTTTTGGTCACATGTCACCCAGATTCTTACTTAGATATACATTCTCACAAACTTTCATCAAGATGAATGAAAGAAGTCTCTATATTGGTCACAAACTTGTTCTATGATTTTCATCTGGTGATCTTGTTTTTCAATGCAAGTTATACACTCAAGGTAGATATTGTCAATATAAATATTCTGCCCAATTTAAGTTTCATACAGATTGAGGTTTAAATGAGACCTCTAGAGTGATGACAATTTGTTTATTGGAGGTTTTTATCCCATGACCTAGTTTTGGGACGCACATGACCCACAGCATGGAACCACAACTCGGTATGTTCTAATCATTGGAAGTTTTATTTTTTTCTATTCAGAATTTTTTTTGTCCACCTCAGACTAAAAAAAATCAGGTCGCCCCAATTTCGGTGGATCAGTTAGCCCGTTTAAACAAACACATTTTAAATTTGGCCTAATACTCTTCTTATATCCTCCATATCAGGTAATTCTTCACAATTAATGTTTTTTTCACTTGTATCGAAATCAACTGGTTTAAAAACTCATAGAAACTGATAAAACAAGAAAATATATCACATACACTTAAAGTTATGCCCTCAAAACACATAAATGTAACATGTATTTGGACACAGACAAGAATATAGTAGACAATAAGACCAAGAGCAATAACTTAGCCAAAACTACCCTTCTCAAAATAAAATACACTTTTTAACAAAATACGCTTTAAAAAGTGTATTTTTTCTGCATTTTTACCGAAAAGTGTATTTTTCTGCATTTTTTTCATAATTAAGTGCACTAAAGTGCATTTTTTCTGTATTTTCATTATCTTTAAGTGTATTTTACTGTACTTTAAGTGTATCTTCTGTAGACAAAGTGCATCTTTTTATGCAATAAGTGCATTTTTTCAATGAAGTGCATTTTTTGTGCATATTAGTGTATCTTCTGATTTGCAAAAAAAATATTCTTTCTGTACAAGTGTAGTTTTAGTGCATCTTCATAAAAAAGAGCAACACTATAGCAAATAACTGAAGTTGAAGGACAGAGATATAGTGTTTAATAGGAGAATTGTACTGAATTCTTTTTTATCTTCACATAATGTTTATGGTATTATTATTACAATTTGTCTGCTCATAAAATATGTGAATCAGTAGAGCAGCTTTTAAAGGGAAAAGTACAACTAAATCAGGCTGTGGGTAAATAATTAAAAATATTGAAAGTGTCAAAAAAAATATGTGGGCTTGCCAGAATCAATTATATCTTCACAACATAAAAAACAAGTATTCGAACTTTCTTACACTGATATTTAACCCCAATTCAATTAATGTCTACCACATTGACTATTAACATACATTTTAAAAGACAATTTAAATAATATTTATAATATTATATTTATTTCCTAACACCATTCAGTATGTTATATTGAAATATTCACAATTAAATATAATATGCTAAGTGTGCTGTGTATTATTCAATAAATATCAGATAAGATCAGGATCAGATAAGAGATCAATTAGCATCATAAACACTAATCCCTATCAGTGCTCCATCTAGCCAAAACAAAGGGGTGTTTATAGAATTTTGATTGGTTCTGGGACCATCTATTTGAAAACAAACCACTTTTGATTGGTTGGAGCACAGCAAGTTATTTGGAGCACAGGAAGTTATTTTTGTAAACAATTTGGTTTCAGCAACTTAAATTGAGCTAAATTATAGGTATAATTCAGCAACATTAATTCTAGTGTCAAATGTCTTGAAATTCTTTCAGCACATGAACTATTGTGTGATGCAAAAACAATGTGTGTTTACTACAATGTGTAAATCAACAATAAGTTTGTTGCAAAGAAGATTCAAAGTGGGTGGTTAAAGTGAATGCTGAAGAACAGCTGTAACAGGTTTGTATTTTCATTTCTGCATCTCTTTTTAATTAAATTAATTATGATCATTATCATATTTATGTATTGTCACTGGGAAATGTAACTGGATGAGTAAATGTAATGCAATTTTAAGGAAAAAAACATCATTTGAATTATTATGGCTGTATTTTATGGTTATTGTCATCTTAAAATTTATTTATACCTATTTCTTGTCATTAATGAACAGATTTCTTTCCCCATATTTAATCAGAACTTTAATATTTTATATTTGAAGGTTAAACCCCAAGGTGAAATTTACATTGATCGGAAGATCCATTGGACAGAATGTGCATCATCGCCTGCCAAAAAAGGGAGCAAAAAGGGGACTACCTGATGTATGGACATGTATACCAGGCCAACTTGAGGGGAACAGGAGTGGGAAACCGTGCCCTGTAGCTTGTCCTTGACCAAGAAAAGATGGATTTGTTGAGAGGTAAAACTATATAATAAAGATTATTGCAATTCAAAGACGTCACACTTCTGACCAGTCCACACAGCCAAAGGAGACCACATATATTAGTACATTTATTAACAGTATTTTCTATCAAACGTAATTTCTTTAAATTATTTATGAAAAGCGTTAAGTCACATGTGATCACGAGATTAAAATTGCAAAAATAAACAAACAAAAACAACAAGCCAACAAACATGTTTTGATTTAAATTTATGATATTTATAGCAACTGTTGAACAAGATTACCATAACAGCAATATTTAACACTTATAAAATATCTTTCAGGACCTGATCTCAAATGAGATCATGCACGAGAAGCGCCTCGCAGACCATGACAGTAGTATTCAGACCTGATCAGCTGGTGAAGTGCTCTATAAAGGGTTGTTTATGAATGCATTCTTTGTAAGGAACAGTGTATAACAACAAATATAGTGACAGGGGCTAAGCTGCTAAATATTGTCAGAATGTATGCAGTGATTTTCTTTGGAAATTTAAAACAACCTGTACGTACTGGCTCTCAGAAGGGCATGTTTTAGCGCAATAATGAACAAAAAAAGGAAGATCTTAAAAATAAGGTATAGATTTATATAAATTTCATGAATACTGTTCATTTATCATATATTAGGATCCAGAATATGATTGAATTGAATGTGATGCTTTTATCCATATTAAAAAGGGATTTGGAATTAATGTAATACATAAAAATCTAGTAAATGATAGGGAAAACATTTCAGCTTAAGGAGGGGAAATCTTTAATATTTTTGAAGCGGAAACCACCTGTATTTGGCTGTTAATCAGTTACCGATAATCAGAGGGGAGAAAAATCACTGGTATTAGCTTGATATTTTCAATTGTTAATTCCAGATAGGCAATAGCCCGTTTGAATCCTCTCTTTTATGTAGATATGTAACATTTGTTTTTGTTTTTTAAGGTTTAACATTCTAATAAAAGTGTGTATTTATCTATTGAATTGTACTTTTTGTTTTTTATGTATGTGTTTACACTAACCTTTCATTTAAAGAATGAATGCTGACTTCAAAATGCTGGGACTTTTTTAATTTGGTTAATTTTTAAGCATATTAATTTGAAGTGATGAAAAGTACACTTGAGCGTATAATGCGCTTAAAAAATTCACTTCCAACACTTCAAAAAGTGAATCAAAAAAAAGTGTATGACTGAAAATGCACTCAAGTGTATAAATGCGCTTAAAAATTTACTTTTAATATTGTAAAGTGTATTATTTGTATGACCGGGAATGCACTCAAGTGTATTAATGCGCTTAAAAAATTCACTTTCAATTTTGTAAGGTGTATTATTTGTATCAGTGGAAATGCACTCAAGTGTATTAATGCGCTTACAAAAATTCACTTTGAATACTCAATGAAGTGTATTATTTGTATGACTGGAAATGCACTCAAGTGTATTAATGCGCTTAAATAATTTGCTTTTAATTCTGTAATGTGTATTATTTGAATGACTGGAAATGCACTCAAGTGTATTAATGCGCTTTAAAAAATTTACTTTGACCATGAAGTGTATTATTTGTATGTCTTAAAATACACTCAAGTGTATAAATGCACTTAAAAATAAACTTAAGCGCACTTATTATCATAATAAACGCACTTAAGTGTATTATTTCGTGGAAAAAAAATACACTTAAATGTATAAACACACTAGTAAAAAGTGTTTTTTTTAACTGATTAAAATGCACTTGTTAAGCAAAAAATACGGTGCCAATAACATGCGCATTAAATGCGCATTTAATGTGCATTTAATGCGCATTAAATGCGCATTTAGTGCACTTTTTCGAGAAGGGTAGCTGCAGTTGCAATCATCTACACATTAAAGTCATTCAAATGATAAAGTTTGATTATTTGGAAAAAAGTTAAAAAACAAAACTTGTGGGACTTAAAATTCTATTGTGGAAAAACAGACGAAAGCCATAATGCTACAAAACCTGTCTCATCCAAAAATCGTTACAGAAAAAAGTAATTTCTTTATGCATCTACGCATTAAGGATATTCAAAATTTACCAATTCATTAAAGAGGAGTTTAAAACACAAGCTTAAGGCAACTATATATCAAATATACCCGGAACTAGAAAGTGAAAAACACACAAAAAGCCATAATTCTGCCAAAAATCGTTACAGCCATTGTTCTTTTATATAAAACCATCAAATTATTAAGGTCATTCAACTGTGAATGTTTGAGTGCGATCTACCCTGTACTTAAAAAGGAGTTCAAAGCACAATCTTCAGGACATACGTATGTACTGACAAACAAGTGCAATGCTTAACGCATCCCACTCTGTGGAGGCATAAGAAATGTGAAAAACGACACATTTAATCTTACATACTCCTTGAATTTTTGTTCGGTATATTTCATCCTCTTTGGCATACTCTTCACTCAGTTTGTCAAAGGCTATCCTGTTACTAATAAGATTCTGCCTATCTGCAATCTGACAGAGAGACAAAACAATGAACCATTCAAATGCTCATGTTCTTAATATTGGTAAAAATATACAAGTCGTTTACGAACAAAATTAGGATGTACAGTAAATGTTAACAGTCTTAGCAAAATATTGGTTCATAAGAATATTTGGATTTACTAAACTAGTAAAATTTCTCTGACAATGAGACACACGCCAATCATAATCAATACAGCTAGTAACCTGAAAAATTCATTAGATATGGCAGCTCAAATGACTTGATTATGTGTACTTATGTCAGTGCCAATCTAGTGATTAAAATTTGACAATATTGATACAATTTAGACATTTTTCTAATACATTAACCTGAAGAAGGCTATCGTGAAACATGGACATGAACAGGAATAATAAGTGCAATGAAAAGCTAGTATAATTGACTTATTACATTCTAATGTCAGCAGTTGAAACTTGTAAGTCCAGGTTAGTAATTATTCATTTTTTGCCAATACAAAATACATGTTTAAAATAAATTCTAGGTTAAACATGTATTCTGAAGCAATTTCTGAATGGAACTCATAAAAAATAAAACTTACAAGCTTTTGAAAAACATTGCACTTGATTTACAATCCTATAGCTTTATAAAGGTGTAACCCAGCTAGAAAAATCCCAAAACCACAAAAAGAACTGAACCCAGTTAAAACAAGAGCACCGCCTTGCGGGTGCAGACCGCTCATCTATTTTCTTTTTAAAGGTGAAGGGACTCTCATTTTCAATCACAAAGGAGGGAGGAGTGGAGTGAAGAGGGGTGTATAGTGTGGGGTTGTGGACATTTATTACATTATCTTCCAAAAAAGCGAAAAAAAAAAAAAAAAAAAAAAAAAATCGGGGGGGGGGGGGTATAGTGTGAGGGTGTGGTGATAATTTGTGAGATGATCTTAAAAAAAAAAAAAAAAAAAAAAAAAAAAATCAAAAAAAAATTTGGGGGGGGGGGTGGGGGGGGGGTGGGGTGGGGGTATAGTGTGAGGGTGTGGTGGTCATTTGTGAGATGATCTTATAAAAAAAAAAAAAAAAAAAAAAAAATTAGGGGGGGGGGGGGGGAGGGGGGGGGAGGGGGGGGAGGGCACGGGGGATGGTTTGGGTGAAGTCTATTGTGGTATGTCAGGTAAGAGTAGTTTCATCAAAGTATCAATCAAATCTAATCATAAATAAAGAAGTTATGGCAATTTTAGCAAAATTTAATAATTTGACCTTGAGAGTCAAGGTCATTCAAAGGTCAAAGTAAAATTCAAGTTGCCAGGTACAGTAACCTCATGATAGCATGTAAGTATTTGAAGTTTGAAAGCAATAGCCTTGATACTTCGAGTGGATCGAAACACAAAATTTAACCATATATTAAAAGTTACTAAGTCAAAAAAGGGCCATAATTCCGTAACAATGACAACCAGAGTTATGCAACTTGTCCTTTTACTGTACCCTTATGATAGTTTGTGAGTGTTCCAAGTATGAAAGCAATATCTATGATACTTTAGGGGTAAAGTGACCAAAACATAAATCTTAACCAAATTTTCAATTTTCTAAGTATAAAGGGCCCATAATTCCGTCCAAATGCCAGTCAGAGTTACATAACTTTGCCTGCACCGTCCCCTTATGATAGTTCATAAATCTTGCAAGTATGAAAGCAATAGCTTTGATACTGTAGGAATAAAGTGGACCTAAACACAAAACTTAATCAAATTTTCAATTTTCTAAGTATAAAAAGGGCACATAATTCTGTCAAAATGCCAGTCAGAGTTACATTACTTTGCCTGCACAGTCCCCTTATGATAGTTAGTAAGTGTTGCAAGTATGAAAGCAATAGCTTTGATGCTTAAGGAATAAAATGGACCTAAACACAAAACTTAACCAAAATTGTCAATTTTCTAAGTATAAAAAGGGCACATAATTCTGTCAAAATGCATGCCAGAGTTATCTAACTTTGCCTGCCCAGTCCCCTCATGATAGTAAGTAAGTGTACCAAGTTTGAATGCAATAGCATTGATACTTACTGAGAAAAGTGGAACTAAACGCAAAACTTAACCAAAATTTGCAATTTTTTAAGTACAAAAAGGGCACATAATTCTGTCAAAATGCACGCCAGAGTTATCTAACTTTGCCTGCCTAGTCCCCTCATGATAGTAAGTAAGTGTACCAAGTTTGAATGCAATAGCATTGATACTTTCTGAGAAAAGTGGACCTAAACGCAAAACTTAACCGGACGCCGACGCCAACGCCAACGCCAACGCCAACGCCAACGCCAACGCCAACGCCGACGCCAAGGTGATGACAATAGCTCATAATTTTTTTTCAAAAAATAGATGAGCTAAAAAACAGATTATTGACTGCATGTGTCTCTGTACATAAAGCCTACATAACAAGGCAATATAAAGGCTCCTTAGTTTTATATGACACCCTACAACAGAATGATGTAGTGTACAAAATATAATTTTACTTCTTTTTCCATATCACGTAACTGGGCCAGTGTGGCTTCATCATAGTTCCTTTCTGAAAGAACAACAACAACATAAGCAACCAATAATACGAAAGGAATAAGTTTGCTAATTAAAAAGTGAAATGATTTGCTTTCGAAAAGACATTATCAGTAGATTATGAAGTTGATTAAGTCATAGTTGGCTGCTGCCATTACCATAAATATGTTAAAAGGGGCCTTTTCACAGATTTTGACATGTATTGAAGTTTGTCATTTAATGCTTTATATTGATAAATTTAAACATTAGACCTAAAAATCTCCTGTAATAAAACAAGAATACAATTTAAAACAAGAGTTCCGCGGTCGGAGATGACCGCATTGAAGCCGGATTTTTGATTTAAATGACAGGAAAGTACCTTTCGTGTTTTTGTCAATGCAATACTTAAATTACTGAAATATTGTTCAAAGGTCAAAATGAAATGTAAGTACTTTTCAAGGCATGAGCAAAGTTTGAGATTCTAGGTCCAAGCATACCAAAGTTACAACAATTTTAACATTTTAACATTTAAGTTCACAGTGACCTTGACCTTCAAATGAATGACATTGAAATGAATGACCTTGAAATGACCAGTGGTCATCTAAGTGTGCTTGCAAACCTTTACGTCAAGTTTGAGATTCTAGGTCCAAGCATACCAAAGTTATAACAATTTTAACATTTTAACATTGAAGGTCACAGTGACCTTGACCTTCAAATGAATGACATTGAAATGACCAGTGGTCATCTTCTAGTACTGGCCAATCTTTATTTCAAGTTTGAAGACTCTAGGTACAAGCATACCAAAGTTATAACATGAAATAAGAACTTTAACATTTTTACATTCAAGGTCACAGTGACCTTGACCTTCAAATGAATGACCTTGAAATGTCCAGTGGTTACTTACTAGTTCTGGCCAACCTTCATGTCAAGTTTCAAGACTCTAGGTCCAAGCATACCAAAGTTATAACAACTTTAACATTTTTACATTCAAGGTCACAGTGACCTTGACCTTCAAATGAATGACCTTGAAATGTCCAGTGGTTACTTACTAGTTCTGGCCAACCTTCATGTCAAGTTTCAAGACTCTAGGTCCAAGCATACCAAAGTTATAACAACTTTAACATTTTTATATTGAAGGTCACAGTGACCTTCACCTTCAAATGAATGACCTTGAAATGACCAGTGGTCATCTGTTAATCCTGGCCAACCTTCATGTCAAGTTTGAAGACTCTAGGTCCAAGCATACCAAAGTTATACCATGAAATAAGAACTTTAACATTTTTACATTCAAGGTCACAGTGACCTTGACCTTCAAATGAATGACCTTGAAATGACCAGTGGTTACTAACTAGTTATGGCCAACCTTCATGTCAAGTTTCAAGACTCTAGGTCCAAGCATACCAAAGTTATAAGAACTTTAACATTTTTTATATTGAAGGTCACAGTGACCTTGACCTTCAAATGAATGACCTTGAAATGACCAGTGGTCATCTGTTAATCCTGGCCAACCTTCATGTCAAGTTTGAAGACTCTAGGTCCAAGCATACCAAAGTTATACCATGAAATAAGAACTTTAACATTTTCGAGCACGCCGCCACCCCGCCCGCCCGCCCGCCCGCCCGACAACATCAATCTATAAGCCGAGATTTTTTCGAAAAAAATCCGGCTAAAAAAATAAACAAAATGTAACCCTCAACTGGGCTCGAACCACTGAACCCTGGAGTCCTGGAGTAAAAAGTCTTCCCCCTACACCACTCTGCCATCCGCGCTCATTCTATGAGTTGACGTATTTTTTACCATATATAAGCAATCCTCGTAGTTTCACAAAATATAACGACAACAACAAAACTTTCCAAATTATTCAATCGTTTCGCATTGCAACTCTTTATAATTTTCAGGTTTTCAAATAGTCAAAAGATGCATATAATGGATATTTTAGAGCATGGTAATTGTTCAGTACATGTATTACTTTTTCCTCAAAAATATCATATCTAAAACAAAAATTTGCGAATCTGAAACAACTTTTTTTTAATGTTGTCAATTTACCAAAACGTGAAAAGGCCCCTTCAACGCGACATCATTACAACATGATTGATGTAACATATTTACAACATGTTTAATCTGACATCATTACAACATGTTTAATGCTACATTATTACATGTTTAATGTTACATCATTACAACATGTTTAACGTTACATCATTACAACATGTTTAATGTGACATCATTGCGACATGAATGCTACATGTTAAATTTTGCAATTTGAATCACCCTTATTTGCAAAAATATTTTTGGTAGTTTTCTTTTCATTATTGCTCACAGACAGTAACCAGAATACATATAAAATGTTCAAAAGGAAGCACAATAAATGTGTACTGGTAAGGGAGTATTAGTCGGAAAGCAGTATTTTCCGGTTGTTCTATTTATTTTAAGTATTGTAACCCTTAAACACAAATACACCATGTCACAAACTTACAGACGCTTTTTATCTTGGAGTCGACAATATCAATTCATCAAAAGGCAAGTATTTTAGTTTTCAAAGTGCTTAACAAATGTTAACTTTAAAAGTGCTTAACAAATGTTAACAAATTTCATCTCAGTGAAATGTTACTTCCACGCAGGGATATTAATAGCACATGCATCATCATACAAAGTAACTAAATCAGGCCCAATCTGTGTTCTTGAGATTTTCCTTAGTCTGCTATAATACAGATGATCTCAATTATTTTTATTGCAACCTCATATTTAAACAGAAACTAATATGGTCAACATCAACATTTTTTTAGTTACTGATTATTAACATTTCATTCCCGACATTGTTTTTTGTATTCCGATATCTCCATGCTTGTTAACATGTTTATACAAGGGAACAAAATCAAATTCACCATCATAAATTCACTGTTTTGATCCAATGTATAGTTATTAATGGCTGTGCTTTCACTCTGGTATAAATTGCTATATGAAACAAACTGTAACTCTATTTATAAACGCAGAACAAGAGATGTTGCAGCGTAAATTAAATATAATAGTTGTAAACGTTTCAGATAAGAAAATAATCATTTTAACTTTAAATTTGTTTCCATTTACTCAAATTATATAACTATCAGGAAAATACTACTGTACAGTGTAAAATCACCGCTCTTTACTGAGCCAAAAAAACATGCCTCATACCTACGCACACCAACTACTGTTTTGTTTACATTCACTTGTAGAAAACTAACCCAGGATATATTAGTTATTTTTTAACAACATATTCCATATATGATTAAAAAAGTATCAAAGACAACCCTATATTTCGACCGACAAATACTTGCTCACTAGTTAAGAAGTGAATTAAGATTTTCTTAATGGCTTTCATTTATGACACTTGACTTGTGACTAGGACATGTCAAATTAAGATATATGATCAGGGGTGCCAAAATCAAATGTCCGATTTGCCCGAGTGGTACATTTGCTTGTCTGGGCAACTGATTTTTTTCAATTAATTTATTCGCAGACAATCAGTTTTTAAAAAATCGGGTCAAGGAATACAAAAAAATAGAAGCCGTATAAGTTTGATACATCCGGATGTTGACACAAAATTTCATTGTCAGTGGTAATCGCAGAGCAATCAAGCTTAAATACGGAGTTAACTGGCCCACAAAAAAAGGAACATGCCCCGCATTTTCAACATTCGGCCCGATGTGTACAGACTGGTTTCTTTATTTTTACAATCAGACAAAAATAAAAGTATAGGACTAAGATAATCAAAACGCCGTCTACCGTGTTATTTCAGAAGACTTCAACAGTTAAAATGGAACGTTTTTTTTATTTGTTTAGATTTCAATGGAACTACTTGAGTCTACTTCACAGTTTGTGACAGAGAAATGAAAACTTATGTGACAACTAAATGAGACCGTGTTAGTAATTTGACACACTTTGATAGGAAAATGCAACAAAATAAAAGTATTTGAGATTTTAATACTGTACATGTATGTGTAACCAGGGCTCGAATTAAGCTTTTTTTTCTACTTGCAAAACATTGCAAGCAGCTTTAATACCAACTCGCAAAATCAAAAACATTCTTGCAAATTTTGCTGGAAACATATTTAATTTCCTTTTTTTTTTCAAACTCAACGGTTAACTTTCCTTTATCTTTTGTATTGTTATTTCCGTCTGTGGGCAAAACGAAACTAGTTATTTTGTGTGCTCTTTTTTGTTCTTTGTACCAATACCATGCACGTATATGTACTATAAGTATACCAGTCTACATACAAGATGCTCGCTTCCACATACGGGTAACCGTATTCGGACGTTCTATTAATTGAGCTACGGTTTAGCGGTCACGACATCGAGCGCATTTAGCAATATTATTCTTTTTGTTCACTATTTCTTTACTCGCAAAGAAATACGAGTGGCTTAAAACTTAACTCGCAATCACTATTTTTTGCGAGTGTGTGAGTGTTAATTTCGAGCCCTGGTAACACATGTTTTCATAACAATAGCTTTGCAAGATTAAAAGTTTGAGAAAGACTTTATTTTATTTTGTGTATAATATACTGCTTTAAAGAAAGTCCCATGGAAATACATGTAATTGAAACAAGCAAATTATACTCATTTTGATTTATTCCACAATATTTTACATTAATCAGCAAATGCCTTACAATTTACATAAACATAAACAGACAAGTGTAGTCCAGAAAAGGACAAGTTAAATTTCCTATAAGGTTGTCCATGCACAAGTATATGGACCCCTGATGATGTAAATTTTTCATCTAAGTGTTACAAGTACTTCTTGATTATGCAATATTCCAATCAATAAGTTTCACACGCTTGTTTTTGTGTATACATTTATGGAAGCATTCTTTTAACTGAATTTCATGACGTTGGTGATATTATTTTCACCAGTGCCGGCTTCTGTTTTATAATTATTAAAACTTGATGTAGTAATTTACAGACTTATATGCGTAACACTCTTTCCCCGAGTATTGAACATACTTTCAATCCTCAACCACTCTAATAATATATTGTGTCTCTATAAGACTTGTACAAATCATAGCAAAGTTAATTGCATTAATAATAAGCTCTTGCCTATTCACTATATGTTTTCCTCAAGTTAAAAAAAACACAAACACTAATAAATATTTTAGAGAAGGAATTTGTAAATCTCACTGCAAGTAATTATACCAAGGAATCATGACATATACATATATATACAGTGACAACTGTTTAAGTCCATAGATCGAAGTTAGAACAGAAGTAAGTAGTTTTATTAGTTTTTCTTTGACTTCTTTAAATCACATTTGTTGAAAAAAGCGATTAACAGATTAAAAAGGCTTTTCAAAAATAGCTTGCTCTTTTGCATATGCAGTTTTAAGAAAAATCCCTTACTTACTTCTGGCTTTCTGCAAATAATAGGGGCATCTAACAAGATATGGTAGGTTCGTGTTGAGTCGTGTTTTTTTTAGTTGACTTGTGGGTAAAGAGATGGCCTGACATCCCTTGATTATTTGATAGAACGTTCGCACATGATGCAGTTGTTACAGAAAAGTTTTGAAAAATGCACATCTTGACAATGGCACAGCCAAACAGAATCCACTGCTCACGAAGAACGATTATTTTCATTCGGCTTTACTTATGTACCCATAAAAGCTCAGAGCATTCAAGAAGAACTAGAAGTTAGAACGATACTTAGAATTTGTCCGAATTAGACGTGTTCCGAACATTAGGCCAATTTAGGGTACGAATATAGTCTAGATCGGTACGAAATAAAATTTCAGAAAAATAATGTCACAGCATCGTATTATAGCAAAATAGAATTCAGTACTGTTAATAAAATTAAATAACGTTGTGTTAAAGAATTATATCGCTTGAAGATGTCCCAAATCTTACCAGGATCATAAACAAACTCTTCTGCCATTATTTTTCCAGGAAGTCGATTTCACGCACGCGCTTTAATGACGTCAAAAATCGTCTGAACAAAATGGAGAAATACTAAGAGAATTGCAAAAATCTAGAAGTGCTCGGTCAATCATGGCACATGTTCCTATTATTCAGGGTATGGCGTTACTGCTCATTGTTGTTTAGATTTTAAAGTGTCGCATATTATTTTGACGTTGCCCCATTTCTTTGGACATCAGTTAACAAAACCGAGAATCACGACATCTGAGACATGATGGACCTTTCATTTTAACTTGATCCTAACATAACAACCAAAAGTGGTACTTAAAAGGCTCTTGCATTAAAAACAATTAACTTTTCATTCATTATGACATTTGGCCTTTCACAGCTTTAGGCAACTTTTAATAACATCTATTGGTGTTAAATCATAGAGCTCTAAGCATTAGTCCAAATAATCTACTGATCCTTCTTTCCTATTGTTTCATCCATTCCTATAGATTCATCCACCCCCTTATTTTGGTAATTATGACATATTTCTGATAAAACTTAAGTTAGTTATGCTTATTTTTAAAAATCTATAACATAGATGATGTATTTTGGTTAAAAACATGTGAACTTTGATTTTTTTTAGGGAAAAATAAAATTTAGGTAGAAATTAAGAAAATAATAATTCAGCTACACATGCTGTGTAAATACCAATCATTCTGAAAATATTCACGTTTTAACAGTATTTTTGTGTTTATTATTCTATATGTATATTTATGCATTGATTTATATCCAAATTACTTACAAAGTTTTATGTTTTCCTATAAAAATGATAACTGAACAGATTGATAGGAAAGATACCAACAAATCAGGGTTGCTAGGGTGCCCACCTAGAATTGGCCTGTTACTAAGGAAATACCTGCTTTGTAAATTATTTTGCAACACATTTGTGGGGAAGATACAAAATGTTTAATTAAATGTCTCTCTTGTGCTGAAAATCTTTTCATTCAGTAGAAAGTCAATTTCATTTTTAAGTGGTCGAATAAACAGGAAAAGAGGCTATATCGACCTCATATTTATAGGAGTTAGCTAAGCATGCTTAAGGCTATTAATAACCTCCAATTACCTTGAGTCTAGCGGTAAAGGAAACAACTAAAATAATTTCTGAATTGATTCAAACAATGCCGCAATAAACGATTTATTTAATTCCCATTAAATCCATGTCAAAATTGTTTATTTACAGCGTGTTTAACCATGCAAAGCCTATAGTTTCATACACACCCGCAAATGACATACACTATGCGCGTTGTTTACCTTTAGTTGAGAGGTCACAACCGTAAAGCAGTGTTTGACACCAGGTTTTTTTTGGCCCGATTTTATAGCCGAAATTCGGCTATGTTCCCATCCCAAAAAGTATACCTTTTTCCCAAAATGTGGCAAAAAATTCCCAATTTCAATTTTTTTTTTTTTTTTTTTTAAAGAAGTATAATGTGTATTTTATCTCAATTTTAATTCAATTACATCTAATAAAGTATTATATGATTTTATTCTTTTAATTTGAATGATTATAAAGAGTTATATCAAATTTAGTATTTCCCTTATCAGTGGACTTTTCGCATTGAAAAAAAGGCTAATGAATTTATTTTCCCAATTTCATGAAAATGCCGATAAAATTCCCAATTCCAAAGCCATGGGCTATCTTCCCAAAAAGTGGAAAAAAACCCTGGACACTAACTAATTTGAGTAAGGAGTCCAAGGACTCCTATCTTTTGAAATTTAGGAGTCCGGACAGATTTCAAGAAGTCCAACAATTAAGACACTTTTTATGTCATTTTTTCGGCCTTTAACACATGCCAATCCATGAAATGTTAAATTTTTATCTTATGAAATTTGTTTTAAGATCGAAGTTGTGACTTCTGTTCAATATTTGTTATATTGTACAGTCGATTGGTGTATAGCGGATTTTAGTGAGTAACGGATAGGTTAAACGTTTTTTTGCAAAATACTTTTATTTATGTTAAGATTTATAGTTTTCTATGAATCGAATACAAAAAGCCTATCATTGTTAAGTCGATTCATAGCTACATTGATCATGACTCGCAGATTACCCCTATTGATTTTCAGGTCACTAGGTCAAAGGTCAAGGTCAGGATGACCCAAATTAGTAAAATGATTTCCAGATGATAACTCAAGAACGCTTAGGCCTAGGATCATGAAACTTCATAGGTACATTGATCATGACTTGTAGATGACCCCTATTGATTTTCAGGTCACTAGGTCCAGTGATTTTTTTTGCTTTAATTTGTTACAGCCTGTGCCATTTGAATTGGGAAAATTAGCGCGATAAACCGTGAAATTGGGAAAAATAGCGCGATAAACCATGAAATTGGGAAAATTAAGCATTATAAATAGGATTATAAGTAACAGAAGTGATATTGTTTTTAAGTGCATGTTCAGGCAATTTTCTAGAAAAGGAGTCTGGTCAAATTGGGATTTTTTTTTTATCAATAAAAGTGGCAAGTTTGGGAATGATTTATGGACAAAAATGACTAAATTCAATTTATATATTTTGTAAGATGTTTAAAAAATAAAGTTGAGACCTAGATTTAAGAAATCATAATTAAGTTATATGAGACTTCTTTCTAAAAAAAAAAAAAAAAGATGACCCCTTTTGATTTTCAGGTCACTAGGTCAAAGGTCAAGGTCACGGTTACCTGAAATAGTAAAATGGTTTCTGGATGATAACTCAAGAACGCTTATGCCTAGGTTCATGAAACTTCATAGGTATATTGACCATGACTCGCAGATGACCCCTATTGATTATCAGGTCACTAGGTCAAAGGTCAAGGTCACAGTGCCAAATAACGTATTCACACAATGGCTATCAAGGTCACGGTGACTTAACTTAGAAAAATGGTTTCTGGATGATAATTCAAGAATGCTTACACCTAGGATAATGAAACTTCATAGGTATATTGATCATGACTCGCAGATGAAATAATGATGAAACTTGACCAGGATGTTTGTCTGGACAATATCTAGGTCAAGTTTGACATTTGGTTAAGATTGAATGAACCGACTACTCTCAGATGAGCGAACTAGGGCCATCTTGGCCCTCTTGTTTTGTATTTTATGACACAAAAAAAATCTTTAAAATTTAATTATCGAATTACGAAGTACAGTCCAACCTGCCCGAGCGACCGCCTGTTAATAGCGACCAATAGTCAATAACGACCACACCGATTTCCTCCCGAACGATTTCGCTATATATTGAACCTGTGAATAAAGCCCACCTGCGAACAAAGACCAAAGACCGCCCTTTTACATTCCCAAAAGTCCATTTTGATAGCTTACAACGACCACTGCAATCATAAAAATCAACGATTTTGCAACTTTCAAAAAACAAAATGGCCGCCATGACGCTGTGTAGTCACGTGATACACATCTTACCAGTGGACTCGTCGGTCGCTATGGAAATATCGGCAAGTGACAGTTTATTGCACTCGATATCAGTTGTTTGTTGATTTAACAAGCATTGCTAATTGGTAGTCGCCTGCTTCTTTTATGCATTTGACAGTTTGTCAAAAGTGTAAAAATATTGCCTTTGTATTAAAGTGACTCGCGATTAATGTACAAATTACTGAAAATATCAAAGACAAGTTTGGGGCTTTCATCAACTTATTAAGGAAATAAATGGTTTTATATCAATAACGATGCCTGAAATACAAACATTTTGATAGCCATTCCCTTCTTACATTTCTCCTTGATAAGACGTTCATAGATTATAGACAAGTAATCAGTTCAATTTAACCATCATGGCTTCCAAGCGTAAGTTCTTGATGTTGGAAGAACGCGTTGCTGTCATTAGTTTGTTAGTTAAAGGACACAGTTGTAGACAAGTGGCTAGTTATCTTGGTGTGAATTACATGTATTAATACATGTATGTCAATAATTATTTATAAATGTATATGATTAATGAAATAAATAATAAAAACATAAGGGAATGGAAATAATAAAAACAAAACTGTGTTTTCAATCCTTTATTTATTATACATGCATAAGCAGTCTTCAAAATAAGCTTTGAAAAGTTACATGCCAGTCGGGCCAGTTACTTAAGAATTTTTACATGCCCAACATATTTTTTACATGCCCAAACTTTTTTAACCAAAATTATAACAAATCACAACATTTGAACTCTTACATGCTACACATAGTAAAGCAGAACATTTGTTTCAATAGTAGTGAATACAATTACATCTAATCAGTCACTAGAATTAAGACGGTCGATCGTGACACCAGTGCTCTTGAAAAGAGCGTTCTCTGGTGTCCTCGTACCATTCTTGGCTTCCTTTTTCCCTCAATCATTATCAGTTTTCTATTTTGGAAGTGTTTTATCGGGCTTAGCCCCATCAACATACCTAAGATACTGCATAGCCTCTATGTCGACAATAACATTTGTTTACATTGACAAAAACGAAAGCGTATTACTAGATTGAAATGATCGATTCAAAAAGCATCTTCTCGATTAATGTCTAGAGAAACCGTCAATAAGAACCGATTGTGACCTAACTGCATCGGTTAAAAACAATAACGATGACGTGTGCAAGCAGGTGCGTGTTGTTAAACCAATCGAATTTCATTGTTTTACAACTTACGGCAAGGTGTTTGTTTGCAAAATTGAAAAATAGATCTGCAAATATCAAGAACCGCTTACAATTTTTTTTTTATAAACTGTCAATTGGCTTCAATAATTTACATGCCCGGCAGGCTACAAACGTGAATTTTTGTATGTGCCCGGCAGTAATTTTACTCGCCACGGGCGATCGGGCGTGTGCTAATTTCGAAGACTGCATAAGTATTCAAACATTTAAACAAAAGAGCATATACATAGATAAGGTACCTGTTAAAATACTACTAGCATATTTTGCAAAGTTTCAATCGACCCTGGGAATAAAGACCAGCTGTTAACAAAGACCACAACAACCAAATCCCTTGAGTGGTCTTTATAGACAGGTTAGACTGTACTTGAAAACATAATTCATATAAACACATATATGATGAAAATATGCGGATAACAACAAGATTGTTTTTGATAAGCCTCTCTGCTGAAATAGATAACATTAGTTATTATTATACAATGTAAATGTCAATTGAGATGTAGTGTAGCATCTCATCTGTTGGTCTTTGGCCTTCAGTATATCTGGTGTTGTCCATGTAGTATCGAAGCCGTCGCTCGCGGCTAGTATGCTGTCGCTTGAAGTCGGGCCTGTTACTGCCGTCGCCAAGATTAAGATCGAGCCGTCTTCAAGTTGTATAGGCGAATTGGGTCTATCCCTGTCGCTGTGAGGATTAAGATAAGCTGATCGTCAGGTCGTCCTTGGCGATTTGCGTGTGTTTGGTGTTTCTGATCTGATTTCCGCTAATCATATTGCGTCATCTATTTTCGTTTGCGTTGTTGTTGTTATTTGCGCTAGTTTGTATTTTCGTTTTTGGTTCCAGGGTCTTCTTATCTCTCGGGACATTAAGATCTTCTATTGGCCATAATTCTCACAAAGTATTAACTATAGCAGCGTTCCCCTTGATGTCCTAAGCCTCGGAAGTACCATTCTGAATACGTTATCTACGCATGTCAAACAATTGAGCGGCTGCATCTACTCTATAGTGTTTAACGTCACAAGTATTGTGTCCAGTGTTGCGTCACTTTTTTTTCTTCGAAAACTTCTGGCGTTGGGTCTTCTTTTAGCAATAGAACCAGGTATTAACTTTGAGAGTAAACACCGTGATGTCCCATGCTAATCACGTTGTTTGTGTTATAATTCATTGTGAAAGACGTTGTTTCGCGATGTCATTCTTCTTTGGTGTGGTCTTCAAATCTCAATTTTCCATCTGCGTTGTGGTGATATAAGTATCAGTTGTTCAATATCATGGCAAACATTCATAAACATCCCCTTAAGTTATTCTTAAATACCGTCATGACAACTTACTAGAAAGTCTTAGTAAATACAACCTTTATTACATCAATTACTATCGAAACCCTCTCGTAAACATTACATGACAGCTCGATATTTTATGTACGTGCTATCAGTAAATTTGTGACTGGTATGCGCTATATTATTAATCTAGGGTATTGCACTTTAAACAGACGTATCACGTTCGTATCTTAAAATCACAAATCAGTGTACCATTAAAGTTTAAGAATCTTTCTATTGACATATGAACCTGCTCGCTCTTAAATACGCGCGTTGGTCTAAACAATTGTGTAAATCTTTGATGAAAAGGGCAGACTTTTTATATATGCATTCATAATACCAGAACATTTATCGGTATACTTCAAATTTCAAGTCTTGTTCTCCTAATGAACTAATCCCATAAATCTAATACAATAAGTATTCTTCCACCATTGGAAAATGGTATACATCCATCATTTCGGAAATGATAGGTTCTCATTAACTCTATGTACCTTATAGAGTTTATTCTATAACAGAAATTTAATGCGCATATATCAGTATCTTTTAACTGCACCGTATTCGTGACAGAACACTTTAAATTCTTACTTAAAATTACTCAAGACCTTCAATATTACCGATACCCTTCATCCATTTGCAATAAACACAATTACGTATATACATATTTACATAATTTTTTTTTTTAGCGTCTGCCCTATTAGGAGTCTCAATTAACATTACTGCTCTTATTTCATATGTTCTTTCTTTTACAATTCAAAAAACTGTTTTAAATTTTCCAATAATTTTTTTTAATCGTCCTCTTTCATTTTCTTTATCATTCTAATATTCAAAGTCCGGCTTATTTTTATAAAAATAATGAACAAAACTGTCTTTAATAATCTATCTTCCTAATTTCTTAATTCCGCTAATGTAAAATTCTAGGTAAATTCTTCGAATATTTGTATCTCCTCCGAAATTTTTCTATTATATTAATAAACAAAACCATTGCCAAATTATCTTTATTAGAATAATAAACAAAACTATTTAAAATATTTTTATTTCCACGTACATTCTAATTTAACAAAAATTTACAAAAATGCCATCAATTAAAAATGTATTTATATTATGCAAAAATGTGTCCGTATATAATTATATTTTCTAATAATACAAAAATATAGAAAAGTCTTTAAATACTCTCAATTATTTGTGGGCCTCTAATTTCAGTATTTCTATCACTCATAAAATTATGTAAATTTCAAATACTTTCTTATTGATTTATTTTATTCTCAATTTACCAATATTTAATAAAAAATACTGATCAATGAAAAACTGTATTGATTTTCATACTTGCATAATTTCTACGTACATGATTAATTATTTCTTTAACACCTAACTACGTAAAATTCTTAAAAACAATTCTTAAAATTTCGTTGTCATGATGCCTTTTACTTTTTATTTCTTACTTTAAAAAAATTGAAATAAACCCCTGTTTGCCATAATTTATGTAAACACTGACCGTTTTCCATGTCGCGTTGGTTTTCTTTATTCCGTTGGCCTGTGATTCCGTATAGTGTTGTGTGTACTCCGTTTTCCAATGTTTTCCAATGTTCATCCTGGTCACGGCACCATAAAATGTACTGTGTTACGTAATTACTTATTGTTTGTGGAGAACACACAGTAACAAACAAAGTTCATTTCTGTTTTCATCGAGATTTATTTCTGTTGAATATTTTCTAACACAACGCTTGCAAATGTTCACCAAATACAATTTTAAAGCGCGGCGGCCAGCATGCTGGCCGCCACGTCAAGAAAACGTGACAAATCTCTAACCGCAGACCCTCCCTTCTAACTAAAACACTGCATTTTTATCCCTAGGTTAATGTACATAAAATTTACTTGTAATTCCCATTGGTCACCAAGGTCCGGGTTTATTACGGGTTGGTTACATTGCACCTTGGGAATTGACAGCCCGAACTGTTTGAGTTCTTACATGCTCATAGACTATTCTAAAATCTCATTATTAGTTGTTGCATAAAGTTTTAGGTTATGTTTATTGGTGCAATATTTATATGGCCTATGCAAATAAGACTTAACGTTGACCCCTTTCATGTGGTCTGTTCCCATGATAATATGAGGTAATAGCAATCCTAAATGTCAATAAGTTGACCGTTTCGTTAATCAAATGTCTGATAGTTATATGGTCTCTTGATTTTCCAATCTCAACATATTGTATTCAACTTTTCAATTTATTTACTCCATTTTATCATGTTTACTCGTTTATTGCCAAACCATCTCACATTTTAACTATTCTTTACATGCACAGAATGAACTCTCA
This sequence comes from Dreissena polymorpha, assembly GCF_020536995.1. Lineage (NCBI taxonomy): Eukaryota > Metazoa > Mollusca > Bivalvia > Myida > Dreissenidae > Dreissena > Dreissena polymorpha. Next base: position 56,619,376 of record NC_068368.1, on the reverse strand, counting down.
AATAGTTTGAACACTTTAAACTTTTAGCATCTTCTTACATATAAGATATAAATATTGATGTAAATAACTTTTAACGTTTTCATACATATCAGTAATTATAACAGTAATTAATCAACTACTCAAACATATTATTAAAAATTTCCTTATTATTAAATCTATCTGTACTTAAATTTCTATCATAAGAATAATCTATATGCTATAGGAATAAACGATATGCATTTGTCGTTATGTCACAGTATATTAATTAGGTTTTAGGGATTTCAGTTGAAGTAGAATCATGCCTTTTGATGCCAGCATTAAATAGGATTTTCCCAATTTTCACTTTTGCAAATTAACTGCCTTAAATCAATTTAATGCAAAAGCTTCAAATTAGCCAACTCCTAAATAAAATAATATATTAATTTAATACAAATTGTGTTTTTGCATAGTATATTTAGAAATTTAAGCAAAGCATTTGCAGAGCATTTTACAAGTATTCAGAAAAACTTAAAAATAAGTCTGGAAATGCATTTTACAAGTATGCAGAAAAACTTATAAATAACTCTGGAAATCTGTATTTCACTTCAGAAAATTTCAAGCTCAGCGTATTTTGACTGCTGGTTTTCAAAATCTATTGAAATTGCTGAAAACTTAGGTTGAAACCACAAACATACAGAAAGTTTACAAAATCTTTCCTAAGGTAGTGGACCTGTGCATCTAAACTAATAAACATGCTATTTATTTGGGTAGGTACAATCGGGAGAAATGTATAAATAGTTCTGTCATTTTGCTTTTTAATGCTGACAAGGACTTAATTAATTATAAAAAAGTATGGATAACCCCCTGAAATATGACATAAATTTGCGAAGTGACATAAAATAATGCCCATTTTGTAAAAATCCACAAACTAGGTCATGAGATGGTTTCTTACAAAACTTTAGTAAAACACTCAAGAAGACATATTTAATTTTATGACACAATCTGATGACGCTTTGCCCAGAATCTGGGTCATGTTCCTCAAGAAATTATGTCATCAAGTAAAATAGTACAAATTTTTTTCCCACTCAAGGGGCAACATTTATGACTCAATCTAAATGAAACTTGTTCAAAATGTTTATCTTTTCAATATGTAGGCCAATTTTGAGTCTGTTAAGTGCGTCCAAAAACAAGGTCACCAGGTCAAATCTTAAAAAACTAATTACCACTCAAGAGGCCTCATTAATGACTCAGTCTGGATGAAACTGGGTCATAATGTTGATCTTGCTTATATGTATAATGTGTTTTAATCTGGTTCAAATGTGGTCAAAAACTAGATCACCTGGTCAAGTCAACTTCAATTGATGTCCGTGAACTTAGGTGAAGACTTAAGGGCCATCATGACCCACTTTTAAAATATATATATATATATTGCAATTAGGGGTTTAAGTTTAAAATAAAGTAGAAGTGTTCACACGTTTATTCCTTTCTAAATAATTTTACAGGAGTAAATCCTAAATGACATACGATGATATATCTTTTACTGTTACCGATTTTAGTGTGAATATTTTACTGATGCAACCTTGACTGACCTCCAAAATAAAAATGAAGTTAATTTGTAGTAGGAGGCATTGATCTTAATCATATAAATTGACAACCCAGGTTGCAGTCATTTGACCATTTTGGAGCAAGCAATTACAAAAAAGCAATTTCAATCTCTGTAGTAATTAAAAAAAAAATGTCTCATGTATTTTTTTATCAGAAGTATTACATAATATGACATTGCATTTTTTCTAGGAACCAAGTGAGATAAAAAGGGATTGAAAACATGTGAGGGAAGTAATTTCAAGCGATGTTAATTTTAACATTTAATTACCTCTGTAAAACATTAATTGTTTCCAGTCTCTAGAATACAGGAAGATGGCGATGAGATCTCCAATTTGAAAAAGATGAAGCCCCATGTTCCAGGCATCGTCATTTTTGCTGACCACAATAGGCAAATGCCGTGGTCAGTGACATACCATGCAGTGGTTATGTTTGCGGACATTTCAGGTAAATCCTGACAGATGCTTGTTGTCCCCTACCGGTAAAACCGGAGGGGACTTATGATTTGCGCTCTGTCAGTCTGTCTGTCCGTCAGTCTGTCCGTCACACTTTTTTTGATCCTGCGATAACTTTAAAAGTTCTACATATTTTGTTCATGAAACTTAAAATTTGGATAGATGGCAATATGGAGATTATGCACGTTATTTCATTTTGTTCCTACGGCAATAATTATGGTTGCTATGGCAACAACAAAAAAAATAAATAAAAAAAATTGACAATGGTGGAGTTTCACCGGTAGGGGACCACATTGCTTGGCAATCTCTTGTTAACTTTCCTTTGTGTTATCACAGTCATAATGTTACACCATTTTATATTTAACTGAGAATCATTATACCCCCACAAACGAAGTTTAGGGGGGTATATAGGAGTGAACTAGTCGGTTGGTCGGTAGGTGGGTGGCTCGGTCGGTCGGTCAGTCGGTCGGTCGGTCTGGTTGTCTGTCTGTCGGTCCGTGTTAAGTGTCTGCGTTCTAATTCAAGTAGTTTTCATCCGATCTTCACCAAACTTGGTCAGAAGTTGTATCTACATGATGTCAAGGCCAAGTTCGAACATTGGCCTTGCCAGGTCAAAAACTAGGTCACGGGGTCACTTAGTGCGCTTTAAACATTCAGCACGTTGTCCGCTCTCTAATTCAAGTAGTTTTCATCCGATCTTCACCAAACTTGGTCAAGAGTTGTATCTAGATGATCTTAAGGCCAAGTTCGAACATGGGCCTTGCCTGGTGAAAAACTAAGTCACGGAGTCGCTTAGTGCGTTTTTTTTTACATTCAGCATGGTGTCCGCTCTCTAAATTAAGTAGTTTGCATCCGATCTTCACCAAACTTGGTCAGAAATTGTATCAAAATGATCTGAAGGCCAAGTTCGAACATGGGCCTTGCAGGGTCAAAAACTAGGTCACGGGGTCACTTAGTGCGTTTTTTTACATTCAGCATGGTGTCCTCTCTCTTATTCAAGTAGTTTTCATCCGATCTTCACTGAACTTGGTCAGAAGTTTAATCAAGATGATCTGAAGGCCAAGTTTGAACATGGGCCATGCCAGATAAAAAACTTGGTCACAGGGTCACTTAGTACGTTTTACACATTAAGCATGGTGTCCGCTCTCTATTTCAAGTAGTTTAAATCCGATCTTCACCACACTTGGTCAGAAGTTGTATCTAGATGATGTGTAGGTCAAGTTCGAACATGGGCCATGCCGGGTCAAAAACTAGGTCATGGGGTCACTTAGTGTGTTTTAAACCTCACCATGTTGTCCGCTCTCTAATTCAAGTAGTTTTTATCCAATCTTCACCAAAATTGGTCAGAAGTTGTATCATGATAATGTCTAGGGCAAGTTTGAATATGGGTCATGCCAGATCAAAAACAAGGTCACGGGATCACTTAGTGCGTTTAAATATCACAATGTTGTCCGCTCTCTAATTCAAGTAGTTTTCATCTAATCTTCACCAAACTTGGTCAGAAGTTGTATCTAGATGATGTCTAGGTCAAGTATGAATATGGGTCATGCCGGGTCAAAAACTAGGTCACGGGGTATCTTAGTGCGTTTATAACCTAACCATGTTGTCCGCTCTCTAATTCAAGTAGTTTTCATCCAATCCTCACCAAACTTGGTCACAAGTTTTCTCTAAATGATCTGTAGGACAAGTTTGTACATGGGCCATTCTGGGCCTAAAACTAGGTCACGGGGTCACTTAGTGCGTTTTTTAACATTCAGCATGGTTTCCGCTCTCTAATTCAAGTAGTTAATATCCGATCTTCACCAAACTTGGTCAGAAGTTTTATGGAGATGATCTTAAGGCCAAGTTAGAACATGGGCCTTTCTGGGTCAAAAACTAGGACACGGGGTCACTTAGTGCGTTTTAAAAATTGAGCATGGTGTCCGCTGTTTTTTGTGAAGATGACATGCAAAATATTATGTGTCAATGCTGCATCTGGGGGTATTCGTCACGTCTGTGACAAAGCTCTAGTTTTTATAGAAGTGATAGTCTAGCCAAAGTATGCTGATATTAATTAAAGTTTTTATGAAATTTTATTTAAACACTTCAACTATTCTTGTAAAATCTGCTAAAGCATAATGCTCACAGTTGTTATTCTGGTTTCCATGTTTTAAAATTTGAAGTGAAACCAAATAAAAGATTAGTTTTACTGTACTGTAGTGTGTGCTAAGTCATTTTTAATTATAAACTTGTACGAGTTCATGAAGATTAACTTTGATGTACATATTTTTTTTATTAAAAGATAAGTAAATAAATATGTATTACATATAATGCAGGGTTTACTGCTCTATGTGAAAAATACAGTCATATGGGGCAGTCTGGTGTTGATCAACTGACCCGGACCCTTAATGAATATCTCAGCGCTCTTGTAGAGGGAATTCTTAGATCAGATGGAGATATCCTTAAATTTGCTGGTAAGTACAGTTTGTATGTTATATATTTTAGAAATCAACATAAATAATCAATAAAATGAAAGTATATGTGTTGTTCAGGTGTTATCAATCTGTATTTAGCAAGAATAGTTTTTTTGTCAATAATGTGTGACAAAAAGTAACACTATAATTATGCCTTCCTTAGAAGAAGAGGGGGTATATTGTTTTGAACATGTTGGTTGGTCTGTCCGTCGGTCAGTCCGTTGGTCCGTCCACGAAATGGTTTCTGGATGATTACTCAAGAACTCTTAGGCATAGGACAATGAAACTTCATAGGTACATTGATCATGACTGGAAGATGACCCCTATTTATATTCAGGTCACTAGGTCAAAGGTCAAAGTCACAGTGACTAAACAGTAAAATGGTGTCCAGATAACTCAAAAATGCTTAGGCCTAGGATAAATAAACTTCATAGGTACATTGATAATGACTTTCAGAAGACCCCTATTGATTTTCAGGTCACTAGGTCAAAGGTCAAGGTCACAGTGACTCGAAATAGTAAAATGGTTTCCGGATGAAAACTCAAGAATGCCTAGGCCTAGGATCATGAAACTTCATAGGTACATTGATCATGACTGGCAGATGACCCCTATTGATTTTCAGGTTACTAGGTCAAAGGTCAAGGTCACAGTGACTCGAAACAATAAAATGGTTTCTGGATGATAACTCAAGAATGATTAGGCCTAGGATCATGAAACTTCATAGGTACATTGATCACGACTGGCAGATGACCCCTATTGATTTTCAGGTCACTAGGTCAAAGGTCAAGGTCACAGTGACTCAAAACAGTAAAATGGTTACCGGATGATAACTCAAGAACGCTTAGGCCTAGGATCATGAAACTTCAGAGGTACACTGATCATGACTGGCAAATGACCCCTATTGATTTTCAGGTCACTAGGTCAAAGGTCAAGGTCACAGTTACTAAACATAAGAATGGTTTCCAGATAAAAACTCAAGAATGCTTAGACATAGAATCATGAAATTTCATAGGTACATTGATCATGACTTGCAGATGACTCCTATTGATTTTCAGGTCACTAGGTCAAAGGTCAAGGTCACAGTGACTCAAAACAGTAAAATGGTTACCGGTTGATAACTTAAGAATGCTTAGACATAGAGTCATGAAATTTCATAGGTACATTGATCATGACTTGCAGATGACCCCTATTGATTTTCAGGTCACTAGGTCAAAGGTCAAGGTCACAGTGACTCAAAACAGTAAAATGGTTACCGGTTGATAACTTAAGAATGCTTAGGCCTAGGATCATGAAACTTCATAGGTACATTGATCATGACTTTCAGATGACCCCTATTGATTTTCAGGTCACTAGGTCAAAGGTAAAGGTCACGTTGACCTTAAGCAGTAAAATGGTTTGCGGATGATATAAACAAAAATTAACTATTGATACTTAGGTGAGAGTGATTACATGAATACTCAGCCAAAGACGGCTTACGTATTCACAAAATGGCTGCCACTACAACTGACAGCCCATTTGGGGGGCATGCGTGTTTTACAATAGCCCTTGTTATGTTAATGTTGTTTAATATTTTTTGTAAGGAACCCTTTTTGAGTTATCATTTACAGTTGTTAAAACGTGGTATGTGTACAATTTGTTTTGTTTAAGGTGATGCCATATTAGCTATATGGCGGGTCGGAAGAAAGGAAGAACTCCAAAGTGAATTTGTAAAAGTCGCAAAATGTTGCCTTGACATACAGGAGAAGTGTGGGGAGTGGGATACAGACATTGGTGTTAAACTCACTGTTAAAATAGGTAGGGGTTGTTGTTAATTTACATGAAATTAGTGGTAAAAAACAAAATTCAATTGATTCCTAACCACAGTAAAACTGCATTATGCAAAATGAAAGTAGTTTTACATTAACTGGCCACATATCTATGTTTTTTATGCCCCCTTTCGAAGAAGAGGGGGTATATTGCTTTGCTCATGTCTGTCGGTCGGTCGGTCTGTCGGTCCGTCCACCAGGTGGTTGTCAGACGATAACTCAAGAACGCTTGGGTCTAGGATCATGAAACTTCATAGGTACATTGATCATGACTCGCAGATGCCCCCCTTTGAAGAAGAGGGGGTATATTGCTTTGCTCATGTCGGTCTGTCGGTCGGTCTGTCGGTCGGTCTGTCGGTCCGTCCACCAGGTGGTTGTCAGACGATAACTCAAGAACGCTTGGGCCTAGGATCATGAAACTTCATAGGTACATTGATCATGACTCGCAGATGACCCCTATTGATTTTGAGGTCACAAGGTCAAGGTCACGGTGACCCGAAATAGTAAAATGGTTTCCGAATGATAACTCAAGAACGCTTGGGCCTAGGATCATGAAACTTGATTGGTAGATTGATCATGACTCGCAGATGACCCCTATTGATTTTCAGGTCACTAGGTCAAAGGTCAAGGTCACAGTGACCCGAAATAGTAAAATGGTTTCTGGATGATAACTCAAGAACGCTTAGGCCTAGGATCATGAAACTTGATAGGTAGATTGATCAGGACTCGCAGATGACCCCTATTGATTTTCAGGTCACTAGGTCAAAGGTCAAGGTCATGATGACCCGAAATAGTAAAATGGTTTCCGGATGATAACTCAAGAACGCTTAGGCCTAGGATCATGAAACTTGATAGATAGAATGATCATGACTGGCAGATGACCCCTATTGATTTTCAGGTCACTAGGTCAAAGGTCAAGGTCACGGTGACCCGAAATAGTAAAATGGTGTCCGGATGATAACTCAAGAATGCTTATGGCTAGGATCATGAAACTTCATAGGTACATTGATCATGACTGGCAGATGACCCCTATTGATTTTCAGGTCACTAGGTCAAATGTCAAGGTCACAGTGACAAAACACATATTCACACAATGGCTCTCACTACAACGGAGAGCCCATATGGGGGGCATGCATGTTTTACAAACAACCCCATTTTCCTAAAAGAAATTATGAAAAAATTTCTGTGAGATTCTGTTTTGGGTTACTGACCCAGGCATTTTTTTTTTAAAGTTTATAAATATGACCTATACCTGTTCAATTGGAAATTGTATTCTTAATTTCACTAAATTAAGTGATAGATTGTTTTTTTAAAGATTATTAATGAAACTGCATGTAAATAGAAGACATCTGTTTGATGTCAGGGTATTACAGTATATTATAGTAAAGCTAGAAAACAACATTTTCACATGCACTTTCTTGAGTGAAAATGTGTAAGTTTCTTTTTTTTTGGGACATTAATTAATGGTTTTACCTTGAAAGCAACCACATTTTGTTTTTATTTAAATCTTTTAAATTCTTTTTTTTCATTTTACTAACTTGTTACCAATATTTTTACCCATTATTGTCACATTGACACATAGTTAATGGATTAACAGATCCGGGCTCCATATAGGATTTCAATGAATATTTTCAATCCATTTGAAATGTTCTTTGTTTGGGGCGCTGCTGGACCTACTCAAAGGTATAACAACTATCACTGCCTGTCATCTTAACCTGAGCAGCAAGAACATTTCATGGTGGCACAAAATGGAAAAGCAGAATGTGTGTGATGTTGTTAATTTTTTGCTGACAAATAATTTAAAATTGAGAATAAAAGTGTTTTCAATATTATATTTACAAAAAACAACAACATGATTTGGTTTGTAAACCTTTTATTGGGAATTTAGGCAGTGATTTGGGAAAAATATATACTTTTTATGCCCCAGGATCGAATGATCGGGAGCATATTGTTTTTGGCCTGTCTGTCTGTCATTTTGTCCCAAAACTTGAACCTTGGTTAAAGTTTTGCGATTACTTTTGCAATAATGAAGATAGCAACTTGATATTTGGCATGCATGTGTATCTCATGGAGCTGCTTATTTGAGTGGTGAAAAGTCAAGGCCATCCTTCAAGGTGCAAGGTTAAAAAAAAAACAAATCCAAGGGAAGTAATAAGGTTTAAAGGAAGATAATTATCTGTAGGGGGCATTGTGTTTCTGACAAACACATCTCTTCTTAAATTGGGAATGAGACTTAAATTCAGGCCCCAAATGTGACAAAAGAAACGGCGGCCAGCAATTTTGAAATGAGCCCACAAGTTGCTTCAAACCAGTGAATTACTTCATTTCTCAGGCCTAGCTGCAGGTGAGATGTCAGTAACGTTCCTGGGTAACAAGGAGTTCCGTCACTATGTGGAGCTGGGCCCTGCAGTCACGGCTGTCAATGCCGCCGAGCATTTCTGCCAGTCAGGGATGGTTGTGATCTCCCCTGACACCTGGGAGTATTGTGAACAGGGCCTGTTTGAGTTGGAACCGATGGAGGATGAAAAACATATGAGGGTATTTTAAGTATATTTTAATTTTTTTTTTTGAACAAGGTTGTCATGTTTAAAAGAATTAGAGGCTCATGACAGTATAGGCAATCTGTTATTTATGTTAACAAAATACATTTGTTTTAACTTTTTACCACTCTGATAGGTAGTTTGACGCTTTTGAAGTCCCATAAAAGTTAAATTAAATTATAGATCTTTCTCACTAAATTCAAGTTTTAAAGGCTACATTTCAAACCCTACAATACTGATGAGCAGCAAACAGCATAAAACCTGAACAGACTGTGAGCTACTTGCAGGCTGTTCTGGTCACTTTGCTTCTGAGTGGGAAAGGGTAAAAAATAGGTATTTAAGAGTCATATTGTTGGTTGATTGTTTTTTTGGTCTGTCCGCATAAAAAGTTAAAAGTTTGTGAAGCTACTTCCACATTTTTTTCCACATTTCTTAGGCTTCTGAATTAAAACTTTCTATATAATATGTCATCAGCATTCACTGCATATGTGAAAAGCTCATCTTGTGGAGTGATCCACGCGTTATTGAGTTATATGCCATTAAAAAAAAAAAAAAAAGTCTTGAAACCCTTTATCAATTGCGTTCCCTCTTCTAGCGTTTAGTTGGAAGACCTAGTCACCACTTTAATATTTGGAAGTCCCAGTATTAAAGTCATGAAGTCAAATGTGTATGTTAGTATTTTACTGTGGACTAAAATTCACACTGTTCAGGCGTTTAATAATGAGTGTGTAACATGGTCAGGTATTATTCTAATTTTTTTCAAATAATGCCCTAATCTAAAATAGCCAAGCCTTAGGGATCACATGATACAGACGTATGTGTTAAATAACCTTAAAAATCTTCTCTTAGGAAACCACAAGGCCCAGAGGGTTTTCTATATATCATGAAACATTGCATAGTGGCCCTCTAGCAAGTTTTCAGAATCCCTGTTCCTGAGGTCAAAATTGCCCATCCTTTCAGGTTACTAGTTAAACTCCTAATATGAATAAAGTGGAAATTTTTCTTTTCTGAAACCACATAGCTCAGAGGTTTGGTATTAGGCATGTAATATTTTGTGGTGGTCCTCTACAAAGTTCATGCAAATCATGCGCCTCAGTGATCAAACTGGCAGCACCTTGGGGTTACTTGTTTTCCCTATAGCCTTTGCACACCTGTAACGAATTAGAACGTACACGTTTTTTCTCTCCTCAAAACCGGGTCAATTTTTACAGTGAACGACTACAACGTTATAGAACGCATACAAATTTCATTGTTTCAAAACCTGACCACTATTAAGCGTAGGAACCCTGAAACTTGTTTTCTTAACAAAATACAATTATCAATGTATGTAAATGAACTGAAACTTAATCAAAGAAAAACATTAAAATAAGACTGCAACGTTTGAATGTTCAATATACAGTCTGTTGACTATGAACTTGTCAAATAAAGTTTCGTCCATTTATGGTTAATAATTGAGAGTTAAAATCAATAAATATTTAAATGCTCAAAATTCATCTTAAAAAAGCAAATGAGTGGTATTTTGAAAACAATTATTTTCTGTCATGCTTGTGGTATAAACTTAAGAAAGTTCTGCATTTCAAATGTTTGTATGACAACGTTTAAAAAAAGATCAAATCATAGAACGGATCATGTGTAATATTGTTTATTGATCTGTATTGATTTTTTCAAAAATACGTTTTTAAACGTTACAGAGGTTTATTTGCTATTGACAAAGTTCGTAAAAATATGTTAATTTCTTCTTAGTATTCTCATGCACTTCAATTTTCAGTTGTATAAAAGCGTAAAAATACAGTAGAAACCACTATGGGGCATCCCTTTCTAAAACAAATTATAACGTACTTAAGCAGATAATTGTTTGTCGATAAACAACTGTGACGGGTAAAAAATGTATTTTAGGCCGATTTTCGTTGTGAACCATAAAATGTATTTTTAAAAATGCAAAAATCCGTTACAGTATTGAAAATTGTGAAAAACATGCATGTTTAACAACGTTGTAGGTGTTACCTTTAAAAAAAAAAAACGGTTCTGAGAAGAGAAAAATTATATACGTTTCAATACGCTACAGCGTTTCGCTGCAAAAATCGACCAGGTGCCTAAAGGATAGTATATACTAGTGAAAACTTGAAAAATCTGCTCTGCCTTTTGTCCGTCTTGTTAACAATGTCGAAACAAATTGTCATATGTCAGGTGGTGACAAGCATTCCAAAAGCAGGATAGTCTTACAGGAATCTGGATTGATGACATGTATCATAAAATTCAAAGAATAATTAATCTTCAACAAAATATAATGTTCTTTTAAGTTAAAAGGAGTTTTCATGAAAGGGTGGGGATCATGTATTATGAAGTCATAAATATAATCCAAAGTAAACATGGAGATACTTAATATGTTCCAAAGAAATGCATACATGCAAACACATACTTCTTATTTTTTAATGACATCTTGTCAATGAATTGACCAACTGGCTTGATTGGCCTTGGGTAGTAGATGACCCATATTGAAATTGGGGTCACTAGGTCAGAGGTCAAGGTCACTGTCACAATAAGTGTGAAAATTGCTCCCAATCAATAACTTGTCAACGAATGGACTGATTGGCTTGATACTTCCCATGTACATTGGCCTTGGACAGTAGATGATTCATATTGAAATTGGGGTCATTAGGTCAAAGGTCAAGGTCACTGGCACAAGAAATGGGACAAGTGTTTCCGATCAATAACTTGCAACAAATTGACCGATTGGCTTGATACTTCCCATGTTAATTGGCCTGTGACAATAGATGACCCGTATTGAAATTGGGGTCACTAGGTGAAAGGCAAGGTCACTGTCACAATAAGAGTGAAAATCTTTTCTGATTAACATGTCAACAAATTGACAGATTGGCTTGATACTTCACATGTGCTTTGGCTTTGGACAGTAGATAACCCCTATTGAAATTGGGGTCACTGGTTCAAAGCCCTGTTTGGGTAGGCATATGTCTCTGACTTCAGAACTCTTCTTATATTTGTTTAAGAACATAGCAGCTGTACATCTTGATCCTGAAGAATGTGCCCTTGTATTGATCAATGTTATGGCAAAAACATAAAATGTTCAAAGTTTTTGGAGCCAAAAACTTCTACATCTTAAACCATTGAAATGAGACCTCAACATATGTCATCACCCTTATGTGTAGATGTGCAAGTCAAAATTTCCACTCACAATGATAAATGTATTTCCAAGTTATGTGCCCTTGAAATTAGCCATTTGCATGGCTGCTATTCATGCAACAAAGTGATTCATGGGTATTCTAAGTTATGTTTGTGACAAAGATTGTTTAAGTAAGTTATTTAAAAGTCAGCTAAACTATTGGGATGTTTGGTGCATTTAATCCTGTATTAATTTGCATGTACATAAACAATTGCATGATTTGTTAATATTTGTGTTTATTGGAATTAAATAAAGGCCTGTACTGTGAGGTATGATCTATTAATATTTATTATGTGTGTATATGTATATTCAGCTGATGTCCCTTATACCAACCAAAAGGACCAGAAGTCAAAGTCTTCCAACAACTGTGCTGGTTTCAAGAAGAAGTTTTGGTAGGTTTTTACACCTAATGATTTCCATCAAAATGAGTTGTTAGATTAGGTATGTTTTTTGTGCAGCCTTCAAGAACTTTCAAATTCAGGTTTCTGCCTGTAACCTAAAAATCAAGTAGACATTTTTAATGAAAACTTCATGTATTGATATTTTATATTGCTACTTGTACTTGTGTATGCTTGCTAATTATAACAAGCATTCAGTCATTGTTGAGCATGTAGCAACCAAATGGGTTATTTGTTAAATGTAAATGCAAACATAATACATGGGAAAGATATTGTAACCCATAGATTAATTTACTACTTCAAGCAAGAAAAGCATGATTTATGCTGATTGGAAAATGTTTGCAGTATTAGAAATAACAATGTTAAATCATGCGACTTATTTTTAGCTTTCCTGAGCATGAAATGCTCAAGGTTAACTATTGTGATCACCCTATATCGGACATTGGCTGTTGTGTGATGTCTATTGTACATAATCAAATTTAAGCTCATTACTGCTCTGAAGGCCACATTTTTATGCCCTTGAAGGAGTGCATATAGGGATCGCACTGTCTGTCTGTCTGTCTTTCCGTCCGTCTGTCCGTCACACTTTGCGTTTAGGTTTCAAAAAATGCTCATAACTTCCATGTCGCTTCAGATGTAACCTTCATATTTGGTATGCATGTGTATATGGACAAGGCACACCATGCGCACACACATTTTGACCCGTTTGACCTTGACCTTGAACTAAGGGTCCACAGTTAGGTTTTGAAATCTGCGTTTAGGTTTTAAAAAATGCTCATAACTTTTATAAAGTGTTTTTTGGGAGCATATGTCATCCTATGGAGACAGCTCTTGTTCATCCAAACTTGATGAAATTTGATCAGAATGTTTATTTGGACACTAACTAACTGGAGTTTGAATCTGGGTCATGTGCGTTCAAAAACTAGGCAACCTATTAGAACCCAATCTTAGAAAAACCTTGTTACCACTCTATTTGTCACATTTATTACTCAATTTTAATAAAATTTGGTCAGAATATTTATTTTGACAATATCTTGGCACAGTTTGAAATCAGGTCATATGTGGATTTAGAGACTAGGTCATCAGGTAATATCTTAGAAACCTTGATACCACTGAAGAGGCCACATTAATGACTAAATCTTTGTGAAATTTGTTCTGAATGCTTATCTTTACAATATTAAACCTGGGTCATGTGTGTTCAAAAATGAGGTCACCAGGTCAAATCTAAGGGAACTATTTGTTACCTCCCTAGGGGAAACATTTATGGCCCTTGATGAAACTTGTTTATCTTGGCAATATGAAGGCTTTGTTTGAATGTGGGTCAAGTGGGGTCAAAACCTTTATCACCAGGCCTAATCTTTTACTATTAGTGTTAGTGACCTCAGGTGAGCGCATAAGAGCCATGATGGCACTCTTGTTTGGGGTGAGGTTAAATCCATGCGACGAAGAATCCATTCAAAATATTTCAATGGGCAGGGAAATATTGCATCTGTGTCAAAATCATTGGGTAAGTAGATATATTCAATACGTAAATGGGAACACAGTATAATGTTTAGTTCATGACATAATCAAACATTATCTATGCATTCAGAAAGAAGAATGTCCGATGAAAAGCCACCAGAGTTCCCAGCCAAAGGAAGTCTAGATTTGGCCAGTCCTTCAAAAACCAAAGACTCAGACTCGTCTGATTTTGATAAACCTGTATCTGGGCTCAAGACTGCAGTTGAAAATAAATTCAAGATTGGATCAAGATTTGGAAAGCGTTAGTATTTTATTTTGTACTTTTAGCTCATCAGCACCCGAATTCACCAACTGATTTCAGTCTAAAATTGAACAATATTCTTATAACTGTAATATTCTAAAACCTATTGAAAGTCAAGTCTAGCATGGCACTTAGCACCCATAATTGTATTATACTTTGCTATGAACTATGTATGAATGATATAAAAGTAAGCACACTGTTAAGCTGTATATAGGCAAAATCTGAGGTTATTTTTTAAATGAGTCTAATACTATGCTTTATTCTTAAGTCTAAGAATTGGTTAGTATATATTTGCCCTGAGCATAATATGCACATAGAGAGCTTTTGTTTTTCCTTTTTGTTTGTCACTGTTTGACGTCTTCTTTCAACATTAATCTTGATAAGGTCTCATTTATCACCAAATTGTCACAAAACATATAACAATTGTCCAAATGACATCTAGTATTATTAAACGGAAGGTTCATATCATAATTTATTTTTAACATTGTTTTTTACTTTAATGAGTTTATTTTTATGGCAAATGATTGTTCTCCTTGTGTTGGGTCTCTCTGTCAGCCCATGTCCAGCGATTTTTTACCTTCTTTATAAAGTACTGGAAAATGGCACTTTTCCTGAATAGCGAAAAACCTAATTGTCCAGAAATTGAAGGTTTCCTTTTTTTATTTTTTATTTCTAAATTAAATGCAACATTTATTTAATTTCCCTATGCAGCTCTATGGCTTGAACCTAAGCCTTCATGACGCAATTTTTCCCAATTTCAGTTTATTCTTGCTCATTTCTAACGATTGTGCTTGTACCGGTACTTTTCACCAATTGGGCAAAAGAAATGGCTGTGGTCAATCACCAAAAAAGTGAAGTTTGCAATATAAGATACAGTAGCAAACATTTAACTGAACAACGTAAATCACTTTATTGATAAACAACATCGCTCCAAAGTGGCTTGTAACCAAGAGTGATCCTGACACACATGAAAACCCTCTGTTAATGCCGTAACTTTAATAAGCATCTGAATTACAAACTGTCCCCATGTAGAGTATATAGCCACAGAGCAATACTTACCATATAGCTGCTAATAATTCTAATGTTTATGTTTAACCCTTTACCCCTTATACACATTTTGACGCATTTGATGTCCTTTACAAAAATCTAATTAAATTCAAGTTCTTTCTTAATATATTGAAGTTTGAAAGGCTTCGTTTCCAACCCTAAGATAATGAGGACTAGCAAACAGCATAAAACCTGAACAGACTGCCAGTTACTCACAGGCTGTTCTGGTTTAATGCTGGTTGCAAAAGCCATTTTCACTTTGCTTCTGGGTGGGAAAGGGTTAACTGTTTCTTTGTTAATGAGAACATTTTAACTGAAGGATACCTAATTTTGTGTTCTCTTCTTTACAGTGTTTTTTTTGCAACCAATATACACATTCCTTACAAGCTTTCCATGCAGACAATGTTGTGTTATATGCCTGCTAATTTTCATGTCAGAACAAGCCATTCATATAAAGCACATATTCAATTATTTTATTTTTAGGTTAGAGACAGTGTTTATGTCACATGAACATTTAGACTGGGGTTTGGATTTTTATTTAATGTATAGCTATGATAAATGCAATTTGAAATTCATTATACCAAACTATGGACTATTAAAAAAAACAAAAAAACACCAATACATTAAAGGGGCCTTTTCATAGATTTTGGCATTTTTTTAACTTATTCATTAAATGCTTTATATTGATAAATGTAAACATTGGATCGTAAAAGCTTCAGTAAAAAATCAAGAATAAAATTAAAAAAAGGAAAAGAACATTGCCCGGAGCAGGTTTCGAACCAGTGACCCCTGGAGTACTGCCAGAGACCTGAAGTAAAAACGCTTTAGCCTACTGAGCTATTCCGCCGAGTACACATTCTTGGCGTATTTCATACCTTATATAAGCAATCTTCGTAGTTTCACAAAATTTAACGACAAAAACAGAACTCTCCAAATTATTCAATCGTTTCGCGTTGCAACGCTTTATAATTTTTAGGTTTTAAAATCGTCAAAAGATGCATATAATGGCTATATTAGACCATGGTAAATGTTCAGTATTACTGTTTCCTCACAAATATCATAACTAAAACGAAAATTTGCGAATGTGAAACAACTTTTTTCAATTTTGTCAATCTACCAAAGCGTGAAAAGATCCCTTTAATATACTTTACCATAAAATTACATGAACCACAATGACAATTTGCTTTTGTTACAATGACGTTTCCAGATAAAAAAATAAACTACTATATCCATGTATATGAATAACAAAATTACAATATTAATGTGTAAATATTGTATGCACAGACTTAATTTATTATTAATGTTCCGTTTGGGCGTGATCAATTATCAAATATATGAAAAAGTTATTATTAAACATCGTTTTTTTTATCTAAATAGTTGTTTCGGTTACAAAATTAAAGCCACACACCTTGAAATGAAAGTAAAATTAAGTATAAATCAGAAACATATTTTATCTATGCCAAATAGAATATATCTTGTTGTAACAAGGTAGAAATCCGTCTTTTTGCGCTTTCAAACTTAAAAATAATCGCGTTTGTTGAAATGGACGTATACGTCTAGAAAGCGGTACCGCTTGAAAAATTACTTGCTAACTAGGCATTATATTTAATTTAATCTATGCCAATTAGAATATATCTAGTGGTTACAAGGTAGAAATCCCTCTTTTTGGGCTTTAAAACTCAAAGTAATCGCGTTTGTCGATATGGAGGTATACGTATAGAAATTCTACTTTCGGTTTCAACATTTAAGAAAATAGTAAATAACTTGCTAACTAAATATAGATTTAATTTTATCTATGCTTATTATGCCCCCCTTCGAAGAAGAGGGGGTATATTGCTTTGCACATGTCGGTCGGTCTGTCGGTCGGTTTGTCGGTCCGTCCACCAGGTGGTTTCTGGATGATAACTCAAGAACGCTTGGGCCTAGGATCATGAAACTTCATAGGTACATTGATCATGACTTGCAGATGACCCCTATTTATTTTTAGGTCACTAGGTCAAAGGTCAAGGTCACTGTGACCTGAAATAGTAAAATGTTTTCCGGATAATAATTTAAGAACGCTTATGCCTAGGATCATGAAACTTGATAGGTAGATTGATCATGACTAGCAGATGACCCCTATTGATTTTCAGGTCACTAGGTCAAAGGTCAAGGTCACAGTGACCCGAAATAGTAAAATGGTTTCCAGATGATAATTCAAGAACACTTATGCCTAGGATCATGAAACTTGATAGGTAGATTGATTTTGACTAGCAGATGACCCCTATTGATTTTCAGGTCACTAGGTCAAAGGTCAAGGTCACGGTGACACGAAATAGTAAAATGGTTTCCAGATGATAACTCAAGAACGCTTATGCCTAGGATCATGAAACCTGATAGGTACATTGATCATGACTTGCAGATGACCCCTATTGATTTTGAGGTCACTAGATCAAAGGTCAAGGTCACGGTGACCCGAAATAGTAAAATGGTTTCCGGATGATAACTCAAGAACGCTTTTGCCTAGGATCATGAAACTTCATAGGTACATTGATCATGACTGGCAGATGATCCCTATTGATTTTCAGGTCACTAGGTCAAAGGTCAAGGTCACATAAACCCGAAATAGTAAAATGGTTTCCTGATGATAACTCAAGAAAGCTTATGGCTAGGATCATGAAACTTCATAGGTACATTGATCGTGACTCGCAGATGACCCCTATTGATTTTCAGGTCACTAGGTCAAAGGTCAAGGTCACAGTGACAAAAAACATATTTACAAAATGGCTGTTACTACAACTGAGAGCCCATATGGGGGGCTTGCATGTTTTACAAACAGCCCTTGTTAAAATATATATGGTGTGTACAAGGTAGAAATCCGTCTTTTTGCGCTTTCAAACTTAAAAATAATCGCGTTTGTTGAAATGGACGTATACGTCTAGAAAGCGGTACCGCTTGAAAAATTACTTGCTAACTAGGCATTATATTTAATTTAATCTATGCCAATTAGAATATATCTAGTGGTTACAAGGTAGAAATCCCTCTTTTTGGGCTTTAAAACTCAAAGTAATCGCGTTTGTCGATATGGAGGTATACGTATAGAAATTCTACTTTCGGTTTCAACATTTAAGAAAATAGTAAATAACTTGCTAACTAAATATAGATTTAATTTTATCTATGCTTATTATGCCCCCCTTCGAAGAAGAGGGGGTATATTGCTTTGCACATGTCGGTCGGTTTGTCAGTCCGTCCACCAGGTGGTTTCTGGATGATAACTCAAGAACGCTTGGGCCTAGGATCATGAAACTTCATAGGTACATTGATCATGACTTGCAGATGACCCCTATTTATTTTTAGGTCACTAGGTCAAAGGTCAAGGTCACTGTGACCTGAAATAGTAAAATGTTTTCCGGATAATAATTTAAGAACGCTTATGCCTAGGATCATGAAACTTGATAGGTAGATTGATCATGACTAGCAGATGACCCCTATTGATTTTCAGGTCACTAGGTCAAAGGTCAAGGTCACAGTGACCCGAAATAGTAAAATGGTTTCCAGATGATAATTCAAGAACGCTTATGCCTAGGATCATGAAACTTGATAGGTAGATTGATCATGACTAGCAGATGACCCCTATTGATTTTCAGGTCACTAGGTCAAAGGTCAAGGTCACGGTGACACGAAATAGTAAAATGGTTTCCAGATGATAACTCAAGAACGCTTATGCCTAGGATCATGAAACTTGATAGGTACATTGATCATGACTTGCAGATGACCCCTATTGATTTTGAGGTCACTAGATCAAAGGTCAAGGTCACGGTGACCCGAAATAGTAAAATGGTTTCCGGATGATAACTCAAGAACGCTTTTGCCTAGGATCAGGAAACTTCATAGGTACATTGATCATGACTGGCAGATGATCCCTATTGATTTTCAGGTCACTAGGTCAAAGGTCAAGGTCACAGTGACCCGAAATAGTAAAATGGTTTCCTGATGATAACTCAAGAAAGCTTATGGCTAGGATCATGAAACTTCATAGGTACATTGATCGTGACTCGCAGATGACCCCTATTGATTTTCAGGTCACTAGGTCAAAGGTCAAGGTCACAGTGACAAAAAACATATTTACAAAATGGCTGTTACTACAACTGAGAGCCCATATGGGGGGCTTGCATGTTTTGCAAACAGCCCTTGTTAAAATATATATGGTGTGTACAAGGTAGAAATCCGTCTTTTTGCGCTTTCAAACTTAAAAATAATCGCGTTTGTGGAAATGGACTTATACGTATAGAAATCATGTTTTACAAACAGCCCTTGTTAAAATATATATGGTGTGTACAAGGTAGAAATCCGTCTTTTTGCGCTTTAAAACTTAAAAATAATCGCGTTTGTGGAAATGGACTTATACATATAGAAATCCAACTTTTGGTTTTAAAATAAAAAAATTACTTGCTAACTAGGCTATATATTTAATGCCAATTTTGCACACTTTCAAATTACATCTATATGTATTGATTAACATTTATTTCACTTCAGGGTGTGTGGCTTTAAATATAATTTGTTTGATTAGTATTTGCCATATTCTTGTGTTACAGTCAGAAAAATTGTAACAGCAGTGACTGAAATGAAACTAGATGTTGCCCTGCGACTCTACATTTTGTCACCAGTGTTGAAAAAGGTCAGTGCATAAGAAAGAGCTACCAAAAGATTTTGCTTACAATTTTTGGGGTAATAAAGTATGTCTTATTTTCAAGAAATTATGGTAAAATCTTGAAATTAAGAAAAATGAAAGTGTGTCATAAGAAGTGCCTTAAAGTGTACATTTTATTGGTTGCCAGCCTCTGTAGGAAGATAGAGGGGCAAAACATATGTACTAACGGCTCTTGTTATTTTGTATAGCTAGATGACAATCAGCCCCTGGAATATCTCTCTGAAATGAGGCAGGTGTCCATCGTGTTCATGAATCTGGTGCTGTCGGAGGGTATAGACACTGCCAGCACTCTTCAGACCATCTTTGAATTGGTGTACTCCAGAACCAAGGCAATGAATGGTAGGCATAGTCAGGAATGTTAATGTTTACTTTAAGTTATGCTTTCTACTGTTGTAAACTTAGAAAGCACATTTCATTAATGTGGTGAGCTATTGCTGTGTGTCGTGTGTTGTGCTTTGTCAACATTGAGCTCATTAAACCTCTAGAGTAAACTTTATAAGAATGTTTATCCTCACCATATGCCAAGTTGTAATCTGGGTCAAATGTGTTAAAAAAATATTTCACAAGGTTTAGAAATAACTTGTCGTCACCATAGAGGCCACATATATGACTCAATCTTGATGAAACAATATCTAGGATGAGTTTTAATCTGGGTCACCTGTGTCTAAAAACAAGGTGTTCAGATCAATTTTTTGCAAAAAAAAAGGTTGCTTGATTACACATCTTGAAAATGGTAAGAATGTTTATCTTACAATATATGAGCACTGTTTGAGTCTGGGTCATGTGTGTTGTTTAAATCATGTTTGTATGCATCCAAAAGTTACCAGTTCAAATCTTTTAAAAACCTTGTTACCACTCTAGTGAATCTAAAGACAAGGTGACCAGCTCAAATCTTCAAAAACCTTTTTACTACCTTAGAGGACACATTTATAACTACCTTGATGAAACTTGGTAAGAATGTTAACCTATTAATGCCTACGTCTAGAAAAAAAGGCCTTGGCAAACAGCGTAGACCCAGATGAGACGCCACATGATGCGGCGTCTCATCAGGGTCTGCGCTGTTTGCTTAAAGGAATTTCTGTAAGAAATATTCTAAATATAGAAATAAATATACAAGATAGCCCTAATTTTGGAAATAAATTGATCCAATTTAGAAGGATGGGAAAGTCAACTAGGCATAAATGGGTTAATCTTGACAATATCCAGGCCAAAATTTGAATCTTGGTCAAAACTATGTCCCCATACAATATCCTCAATTATTGGTGTACTTGAACATTATAGTATAGCCACAAACAATGAAGCACAAACGTTTGAAATTAACACCTGTCAATTTGTAAACTAAGGGAAGGGTATTCTTTACATGTTTGACTTTTATTTCTACTGAAAAATTGTAAGGGCATTGAGATGATGTGCAGAGGGCATGCTGTCATATAGTCAAGTTAGTTCTTTTAAGGTTGAAGGTTAGAGCCTTCATTTTAGTGTCTTCTCCATATCTCTTATATAATTTGAAGGCTTGTCTGGAAACTTGGCCAAAAGTTTTATCCTGTTTTGTCCATATCTCTATAATCATTGAATTAAAATTATGAAATCTGGCATCCATGTTTAGGTGACTGAGACTTTGTGCTAAAGGCATGAGTCAGTCATGCCGGTTTATGGTTAAGGTCACATTTGAAGGTCAAACATTTGAGACTCCCTTTTCAACTTGACTATGTATCCACTATTCTTTTTATTCCTGCTGAAAAAAAATATGGAGGGGATATAGTAATTGGTCCTGTCCGTCCGTTCGGCTGAAACTTTGTCCGGAGCATAACTCCAAATCTATTCAATGGATTTACTTTAAACTTAGAATATAAACAGATTGCAACTAGGAGAAGTGCAGTGACCAAGAACCATAACTCTATCTACCTAAGTTTTTGAATTATCTCCCCTTTTATATAACTTAAAAGTAAATTTTTGTCCGGAGAATAACTCTAAATATACTAAAGGGATTTACTTGAAACTTGAAATACAAACAGATGGCAACTAGGAGAAGTGCAGTGACCAAGAACCACAACCCTTATCTACCTTAGTTTTTGAATTATCTCCTTTTTTATATAATTTTAAAGCAAATTTTTGTCCGGAGCATAAATCTAAATCTACTGAAGAGATTTACTTGAAACTTGAAATATAAACAGATGGCAAGTAGGAAAAGTGCAGTGACTAAGAACCATAACTCTATCTACCTTAGTTTTTGAATTATCTTCCCTTTTATATAACTTTAAAGTAAATTTTGTCCGGAGCATAACTCTAAATCTACTTAAGGGATTTACTTGAAACTTGAAATATAAACATATGGCAACAAGGAGAAGTGCAGTGACCAAGAACCATAACTCAATCTACCTTAGTTTTTGAATTATCTCCCCTTTTATACAATTTTAAAGTAAATTTTTGTCCAATGCATAACTCTAAATCTACTGAAGGGATTTACTTGAAACTTGAAACTTAAACAGATGGAAAGTAGGAGAAATGGAGTGACTAAGAACCATAACTCTATCTATTTTAGTGTTTGAATTATATCCCTTATTTAATTTCAACGTACATTTTTGTCCGGAGCATAATGAATTATCTCCCTTTATGTGATTTACAAATATTATTCTACTCTCTAAAACAAATGTTGTCATACAAGCAAACACATTTCGGCAGGGATTTGGCACTACTGTGACAAGCTCTTGACGAAATATTGTTATGAATTTTGTCCTCAATAATGTTATTAAATTGAGCCATGTCGTGAAAAATCCTGTATTTATGACAAAATTTAACATTTTTTGTTTTCTATAGATTAATAAAGACTGTTCTGTGCTTGTTATTATGATACCAAATTTAAAGATATAGCTCCGTTACTTACTGAAAATCTTTTATTTTAGTAACATAACTGCAGATGCGTTTTGACGTTAACAACGTTTTCAAGTAAACCGCATTCGGATTTATGTTTCATCAAAATCCATACTTATAAAAAAGATATGAAATAAAATTTAAGAACACATTTATTTTGTTAAATATATATTATCAGGTATCTATTTGTTCTAAAAATAGTTGTGATTAACATTAAACTGTAATATAACATGCGTTGCTTAGCAACATAGTCCACTTATATTTACATCGACGAGCAAACCATACAGTTTAAATCTAAACCAATCTCCCATTTTTTCACAACATATTTAGTTTTTCATGGAATACACACATCATGTTCAAAACAAACACTATCAATTACACCATCAAAAAATTAACTAACACTATTCAATAAAAATAATACAAATAATTTCATTGTGTTAAAATGTTAGATTTTATTTTCCCAAAGGTGCTTTTCCTAAAAATTAAGAGTTGAGTAATCTTCAATAATATCTACTTTTCACACTTATCTATTTAAAAAAAATTAATTATTCTTAGCATGTTCACAATTTATTTATCATGCAGCTTATATTGTATGTAGAATTCTTCGTTTGACATGAATTCTATACAAACAAGCAGAAGTGAATACAAATATTTCATTTTATATGAAAAATTGTTATTTAAATGTGTTATAAATAAACCAATTTATTCAAACAGACATTTAAGGATATTCAAAAAGTACTGAAGAATTAGTTTGAAGTTATTTGTCATTCCCCTGTAAATATTGACATTATAATGTGTGTAATCTTTCGCCGTAGATGCCATAGATGCGACAACATAACTATAGTACTTTATGTTTCTGGGCAACGGCAAGTAGCATTCTTGTTAGCATCGCTGAGATATGGCCTGACAACTTAAATAATACTAGTACTCTTGTCTGTTTCGGCCTCTACAATCTGCGGTCGTTGGTATGGAATATAGTCGCAATCCATTAACATTGACCTCTGGACATTCGACTTCTGTGCGCATTGTGACCACCCATCGGACAATAAATTCTCCAGTTCCTGGAAACGTAAATATGCCAATTATTCAAACATAAAATAATTGATACAAGTTTCTATACGCGAAATTACAGAGATTTGTTTTTGCACTCAGTAATTGAATAATAGGAGACAATGTAGATCTATATATGCGATATACAAGCTATTTCCTACCGAAACAAGGATAATACGTGACAAAAATCTTCCAAAATTATATGTAATAATATCCTTTCCGACATGTAAATCTATTTAAATCTATATAGAAGTTGGATAAATAATAATTTAGAGAATATGGTCGAGTTTATAATAAACAACGATAACAAATACTAACAACTTACAAATTCTATTTTGCTTTGAATAAGAAAAACTGTTTAGCTTAAGGATCGGCACAACAAATAAGAATCGGTTGGTTTATTGGACAAAAAAAAGTTTTTACGTCTTGTTATGTGTAACCCCATGGTTGCAATTAAAGGTTGGGATCAACTCTTACAACAATTCATGTACAAATAAAAAAATACTTTTAGTCTGATAAATTCTACCGTAAATATAACATGTTCATTCACTGAATATCTTAACAATGTTCAACATGGTGGTTAATTTGTAAACACGTCTAGTCCTCTATATTCTATTAAATATTAAGATCAAACTAATTTTGCTAAATAGCTAATTATAATAAAATATATTACTGACTTCTATTTCATTATCCATATCACGTTGTTTCATATAAAAGATGTTTCACAAATACAAAACTGTCCAAAACAGCTACACAGATTCACATGTTTCAGTGATGACGAAATTGCGCAAATTTAAAAAAATGTTTACAGAGAATTTACCAACGTCATAACTGATGTCAGGAAAACATGTTTTGTCGCGACACGGCTCAATTGATTTGCAGAAGTCACCCAAGTTTATGGGCAAGGTTATAGTTAAGCAAAAAGTAAGCCTTCATTTTTGTGTCTGCACCATGAATCTTCTACGCTTTGTTGGAAGTTAATAAAAAGTTTTTATAATGTTAAGGTCACTTTTACAATGTGTAGAAGGCATTAATCGATCATGCTGTCTCAAAGTTAATGGTCAATAATTTAGCCTACATTGTATTCATATCTGCCTGCTGCAAATTTAGGTAGCCAGAAGTCATGAGTAAACCACTGTGGCTCAAGATCAAGGTCACCACTTCAAGGTCAACAGATATAAATGTAGGAAAAGGCTGTTTCTTGGACTGTCTTATATATATGAGGAATTAAGAATGTAATATTGTGTTTTTCTAAGCTCCAAGTATGTGATTATTGATTATTGCATAAACTCTATCTATAATGCCCTCTCAGGCGGGGTGCAGAAACTTGGCAAAAGGAGGGCTTGCACGGGAGAAATCGTGTATTAACAATGCGATTCACGTGCCGTTCAAGCCCTGTTATGTGTTTTTCATATCCATAATCTGGTCCACGCGCAGTTACTTCCCTTCAACAGCCTTCCACGATTTTCCAAGCATAAATGGGGAACTGAATAAGCACCAGTTTCCTCATACATGCAGGGATAATGACTACTTCAATCCACTTTTCAAATTATACCATCTGCACTCTCTTGACAACAGCTTTATTTTATTGGCAACGTCAATGAAGTTAAGGTTATTTACTCAACACGTTCAAAAGACTATGCTGTAAATGTAAGTGTTTATGTACCTTAAACGTTCCTGCTGTAAATTCCAAAATAATTCCTCATTACTTACTTTGCGCGGCTGCATTTCAACTTTGCATTAATTCACTGTTTAAACACATTTTAAATTGAAAACTGCCTATCCGAAGGTAAAGCCTCGTCATTTCGGATTATGACCGAGTGAGGCATATGTAAAACACAACCTTGAACTGTATTGAAATGATCAAATTATTTTGTCGATATCGAATGAACAAAACTTATTGTTTTCAATGTTATTTAAAATTATTTTGGTATGTGTGATTTGTTTATGCAATAATAGCGAAAATACACATTTTCTGGGACATGATCATCTGGGGTCGCTCTCAAAATACATAATACATGTTTTCGAGGGCATGATCATCTGCGGGCGCTCGAAAAATCCGTTCCTGCCCGAGTGCGCAGCAGAAACAGATTTTTCGAGCGCCTGCAGATGATCATGCCCTCGAAAACGTGTATTATCCCTATAATATATGTATCAATGTCTGGACACTCCTTTATATTAAAAAATTTGATTTGTAAAGTCGTCTAGAAATAGCCGAAGTATTTGAAAAGTAGTGATCCTTCTGTATCTTTTTTTCATAATTACATACATGTATATTCATTATTTTGTATGTTCATAAGAGTTTTTTTCCATTTTACAGGTTCATTAAATAAATTATTCCTTTTTGATAAGGTAATAATAGTTGATAAGTTATATTCCTTGTTATTGTTCATTGTGTCGTTTTGAATCTTGTTGAGTTGAAAGTACTAGGTCCTTGTTTAACTGAGCTATGTATACATTCTTAGACCTACATATTATTTTAAGATAACATCTAGGGGAAAAGAGGGAATGTGCATTGCTAAATAATCATTGTCAATTTTAATGGGGATAATACCTTTGATATGCCCGTTTTACATTTTATTTTTAAGTCTTTAATATAGTTTTGTTTATGTAGCTTATTAGTTAAAAGGTGACCAGGTTCTAGAATTACCATAAAAGGATCTGAGTGCAGAGATAATAGGTTCTTTTTATTCACGATTAAAAAATTGGAGAAGATTACTTTATTTGATTGGCATACGTTAAGACAATACTAAGTAAACAAATGTTTAGCTTATTTAGTATAAGCAGATCTTTTTTATGTTACTATTTAACCATTACTAGTGTTTTTGTTACCACTTTAAGACTGTCTATTTCTGTGGTTATTGCTTCCATGCTTCTTTCTCCAAAACTGAATTGCAAAAAGCAACATTATCAAACAAACTGCAAGTTATTATAGATTTCCACAGAGCTTAATAGACCATTATCTCTTTATATGTAAAATACTCTCGTTTTGCTAAATGGTTGTGCATAAAATGTTTAATTCCTACAAGAAAAATAAGGAAACATCACTTCTTACAAAAATCTGTAAAATAGTTCGTATATTTGTTGACTGGTTATGTCATGTTACCAGGGCTGCACATTTCTGTTGATCTTTGGGCTGCCTGGCTTCAAGAGTGAGAATGACTGCGCCCATGCCCTGATGAGCTCTGGGAGAATGAAGAGCCAACTGCACAAGGTGCAAGGTGTCAGGTATTTAAGAGGCTTGTGCAAACAAAGGGAATTTATTCAGTATTTTGTATGTTGATCAGTGAATCTGGTCTCTTTGGTAAAATTGTGAAAAATATCAATATTATGAAAAATGATTACCATTACAACGAGAGCTGTAAGCAAGAATCAAATAATAAATGGTAATGTTCTTGTCCATGTATTTATCGGACGCTATATTCTTCATCAAATATACATAAACTCAAATTCTGTACAAGTTTTATTTAATTAACTAACATTCTTTCAAGATATTGCACAATTATAACATGATGTTTTAAATTCAATTTTAAGAATGTGTAAATACACCATGGGAAAGTAGTTTTGTATGTTTGATATAGATGAACTTGTTCAGATTTTAAGAACATCATTTATTCATGTAACACATATACATGTATTACAGTTCTGATGTTGAAAAAAATCCTAATTAATATAAAATACTAAATGGTATATATTAATTTCTTGTATTATTTAACATAACTTCTTTTGAAATATTGTTTTAAGAAGATGTAACATGTTTACAGGGCTCGAATTTAACTTTTTTTCTACTTGCAAAACATTGCGAGTAGCTTCAATACCAATTCGCAAAAGCAAAAACATTTCGCAAATTATGTATGAATGAATTATTTAGGAATATATTTTTATTATACGATTTATTTAGGGCTATTCTAGGAAATGCAGTGGGTGGGGGTCACAAAATTGACGAATGGGATAAATTTGTGTTGGCTAGGCCCTATGGGTATTGTTTTCAAATATAAGGGTGTCGTGTTCAAGTTAATGTGTCAGTTTAGGATATTTTGTAATGGATTTTCGATTATTGAAAAAAATCAGCTATGATATCTAGTGTCGTGTGTGACGTCACCAAAATACATATCGTACTTGACACCCATGCCAACGTTTTTTTTCAATGCAAGTCATATAATTAATTATTAGCAGCTCAATAAAATGAATTGTAATTATGTATTAACGATAAGTACTTTTCGATATATATTACATACCGATGACATCTGGTCAGGCATGAAATGCACACAATCCTCGTAGAACATTCGATTGACGTGATCATTTTCATCGACAACAAGTTTTAGTTTTATATTGAGTTCTTTTTCCCACTTTTTACTGTTTTCGTAGAAGGATTTAATTTCTGTTTTTTTTTTCTAACTCAACGGTTAACTTTGCTTTCGTATTGTTATTTTCGTCTGTGGGCAAAAAGAAACTAGTTATTTTTCGCTTCGACGCCATGTCTGTCCAAGTTCAATGAACACGTGTGAATAGTCGACTGTTTCACGTTCTTTGTACCAATACCATCTGCGTAGCTGTACTATAAGTATACCAGTCTAAATACTAGGTGCGCGCTTCCGCATACAGCTAATCAGACATTCTATAAATTGACCTACGTTATAGCGTTCACAACTTCGAGCGCATTTAGCAATATTACTCTTTTTTTTCTCACTATTTTTTTACTCACAAAAAAACACTAGTCCCAAACTTAACTCCCAATCGGTATTTTTCACTCGCATTTTGCAAGTGTGCGAGTGTTAATTTCAAGCCCTGCATATATATACAACTTAACGGATAAAATAAGTTTCATGAGTATTTATCAATCAAAATGTCGGCAAGGATTTGAGGAGATGAACTGCTTTTGGAACATCATATTTATAATTCTAACAGACATGTTTAAGTTACTTTAATGCAAAAGTGTTCTATTTGAATATTGATATTACATTGTGCTGTAATATTTTCCAGGAATGTATCAATTGGTGTCACCACTGGTACAACCTTCTGTGGTGTAGTAGGGCATCCAAAGAGACATGAATATTCAGGTATTATGCAGCGCAATCTTAAATGATCTATCCGCCGCGCTCTTAAAAAATGGGGTTTAATGTATGTGCGTAGAGTGGTGCCCAAGATAAGCCTGTGCAATCTGCATGCATAGCTTTATCAAGGACAATTCTTTCTTCCTAGGCTGGATATTTGTTGAGAAGAGACCTCCTTTAACCCTTTGCATGCTGGGAAATTTGTTGTCTGCTAAAATATTGTCTGCTGAATTTCTAAAATTAGCATTTTCTTCGATTTTTTTCAATGAATACTATCAAAATAGCAAACGGTTTGGATCCTGATGAGACGCCACGTTCTGTGGCGTCTCATCTGGATCCAAACTGTTTGCAAAGGCCTTCTAAATTCGGTTCCCGCACTGAAAGGGTTAAATGAAAAATTCCATAAAAGTTTTGTCCTATTTATATCTCTGCAGAATGCACATGCCTTAAGACCAATTTTCCCATAGTGTAGCTCATGTACATTTGTGTTGAGTACCATTGAATTTGGATTGGTATGAAATATGTTGGAACTTAATCCCATAAAAAGGACTTGTGACATTGGAAAATATTCAAATGACTTATAATTATTGTTTAAATTAAATTGATACATAGTTAGAGCTACAACGCTACAAATCTATTTATAATAAAAGTTTGATAAATAAGTGGGAATTTTTTATGCATATTCCTTATTTCATACCGCCTTGACAGATAAGTAATGCTTGTAACTTTCTGTTATAGATTTCATATTTATCAAGCTGTAAACAGTTGTTTTATTTGGTTAATTGTATACTTGAACTCAAAACATACAGCAACACTTTAGTGCAATAGAACATGAGTTTTATTTTGTTTTGAAATGCATAGATTGATTTAATGATATCAGGTTAAATAAAGTATGGTCTTGTCCTATAATTATTTTAGCACTTGTTTATTTGATTGCTATCTCAAGAACACTTTTTAATTAAATATTACATGATTCCAAATGTATATAACAGAAAAAACAGCAAGGGAAAAAATTGACTTATTATATTGCTGTTTACATGATACATTATAACATAATAATAATTGGATGATTTTAGGATTAAGATACAGTTTATCATACAATAAAACATTTCGGCTTATCTCATGGCCTAGTCTCTTTTCAAGCTTCTAATTAAAGACTTTGTCCAGTCTACTCACCTAATATTGTGCTTTATAATACATCCTGCGGTTTGCAGTTATTGGTAGGAAGGTGAACATGGCTGCTCGGTTGATGATGAATTACCCCGACAAAGTCACCTGCGATACGGACACATTCCAAACCTGCCGACTACCTGCCTCGTACTTTGTGGAAATGGCTACAAAGCAATTGAAAGGCTTGAAAAATGTGGGTGTAATTCGGGAGTTTGCAGGATTTTCTGGAGAACAGAAAACTGTTGCTAAACAGATCACCCACTCAATGTATCCTATACTTGGTATGTATTTTAGTTTGAAATGCTAGAGTTAATAAACAATTTAATAAACAATTTACAAAAGTTGAAGAACAAGTATATTTTATCTGTATAAGGGTACATAGGACTTACAAAATCATTTGCCCGGCCATCTTGTTTGAAAGCATGCATTGGAGTGACCATTGGTAAGAATTAACTCTGGTTACTGGAAAAGGAAAATAGGAATGTTTGTTTTAAGCTCACCTTACCACATCGTGCTTACGTCGAGCTTTTGTACTCACAGTGTTTTTATTTCACCATTTTGGATAGTAATATAGGCCATTTGTATTAGGGAAAAATTGCATTGTTTTAACTAAAAGTGGTAAATTGGTGTTGTTTTTTTTTATAACAAATACTATCAAGTCAAGAATAAAATGTTATCAATATTTTATTTACTAATGTACAACTGATAAAAATGGAAAGGGCGATGAACTGAAAATTGTGATTAAAAGAATGTTTGTTTTGATTAACCTTATATTGGAAATTTCAGCCAGTCATTTGGGAAAAATGCATACTTTTAGAGATTGGAAAAATGTGGCCAAAATTGGGCCAAATTTGTGCCCCATATTTACCATAAAAACAACACTGGTTCACCATTTTGTCTGTCCTCAACATTTACCCTGTGAACAATCTAAAGGCATTTTTAATTGCCCAATCTTGAAATGTTTGTCCTAATAATAGACAATCCCAGAATCGATAAATTGACCGCCGCCATATTGGCTATCACGTGACCCGCTGATCCTGACGGTACTGAAGAATTTGGCAGATTACAGCGTGATCATAGTGTACACCCGCTTTATTCCAATAAACAGTACTTTATGACTTCTCACAAAAGGATTGAAAACAATTGAAACATGAAATCAAGTGTCATATGTATCACATCGTTAATCAATATAAGTTAAATAAGAAATATACACGATAGATTTATAAAATATGTGTCTCTGCAACAATATTCAGTGACAACACGTAATGTTTAAGGTTGACTTTGCTTTTTAAGCATACCTTTCAGTAATGCCTTTGTATAAAATTTAATGATTTCTTTATGGAATAAAATTATTCAATGAAAATTATAAAGGTTATAGCAATATCTAATGTCCGAAGTAAACATTGTGATTTGAGCGTAAATAGTGCCGGAGATATTAATTAATGAGCGTAACTTTGAAAGATTTCAGGATGAAGTAGACAATTTTATTGAAAAGTAGATATCTGCCTTTGTTTAAGCCTGTATTATTTACATGCAGTACTTCTATAGTTCCTGAGGTACTCAATAAGAAACTTTGTAAGATTCAAGACTGAGGCCGACTTTTTTTTATTGAATAGTACATATCTTTGTTTGTCTAAACATTTTCCATTTCGTTATTAATATTTCCCTTGTAAGTGTCATTTTAAAGGTAATATAAAAATCTATAGCCGAAATGAAGTTTGTGATTATAAAATTGGTCCAGAAATATTTATTTGCAAACCTGTGTAAGATTTCAGGTAGAGGCAAACTTTTTTAATTAAAAGTATGTATCTGGTTGAGTCTAAAACTAAAGTGTATTTTAGCAATTTCTTTTATTTAAAAATCGCTCTCAAGCTAATACAAAAATCACTAGCCAGATATGAATTTTGTGATTCTAAATGAACAAGTACCGGAGCTATTCATTTGCAAAACTGTGTAAGATGTCAGGACATGGCATACTCATTTTTTGAAAAGGACATATCAGCTTTTGCCTATAACTTTCTTATAATTATTATTATTGAAATAACATTTAACATAGTAATACCAAAGTTTATAGTCTGAAATAAACTGTTTTGGGCTGTTCTCAATATTTTCTAAACTGATTTCATTATCTGTTAAATTTTCTTAATAACATCTAAATTCACGATAAACATGTTATGATGAAAAATATGGAGCCTTAAATAAACTTGAATAGTTCCAATTGTGTTCTCTAGATTTCCTAAACGTATGTCTATATTCATTTTTCATATATAAAGTCTAAATTTACGATTAAAAAATAAAAACACGAAACAAAATAAGTGATTTTTTTCTTCGTTTATTATGGATGATTAATTTCAGCAAGATAAAGGTCTTGAATAAAAAACATCAGCGATAAAGGAGCGAACAAATACGCTGAATGGGAGGCGATGTCCCAATTGTGGATTTAAAGCGTTTATGGGTATGCCCGTGACACCACATGTCTGCACATGTGTAGATACCGTAATTAAAATAACATATCATGTGTCACCTTTAAATAACATGTTTAAAGACAATCAAGACCTTATTCTCGCCAGGGACCTATACAAATAGGTCCCTGTTCATGCTGAGTTGTATTACTCTTAATTGAATGCAGATGAACCTTATTTCTCTTAATTACGTAATAACTGATATTAAAAAAACACAAACTATTATGTTATTATCATATCGATAACAGAAACTTTTTAAATCTTCAAATATATTCAATAAAATCGTTTCGCCTTCTTCTTTTGTTCAGGGACCTATGTAAACATATATGTCCCTGTTGTTTTCTTCAGTACCGTTTTGGAGGCGCGTAAGTATTCAGGGGCGGTAATCCGGGAGTTATCAATTTCTGGGTTGTCTTTATTTAAGCAAAGTTGACTAGGTCACATGTGGTCAAAAAGCCACAAGAATAACTTATAGAAAAAGCTTGTGAACCCTCTAGACTCCAATTATTTATCCCAATCATAAAATTTGTTTGAACAATTTTCCTAATGATATCTCGGCCAAGTTTGAAAATGGTTCCTTCGAAACACATGGCCACTCTGGTAGCAGGCAAGTTTTCAATAAATGGCTATAGTTAATACCTTTTAAAGACTCAAGAAGTCACATTTCTGTGCCCAATCATCATGAACAATTCTTAAGTCTGTTGAAAAACATAGCAGCCTGGAGATGGGGCAGTTTTCCTTATATGACTTTTGGAAAACAGTGAAATAAACACTGTGGTGGTCGCATTTTAATAGCCCAATAATCGTGAAACTTGCTAAGAACATTGATTCTTGTGAACCTTCTAAAGTCCTCATTTATTCCTCAAAAAACACGACACTGTAAGAAAATTTATCCCAAATATATCTTGACGGAAATTGAAACTAGTTCACTTGGTATTTAACACAAGCTCACTGGGTCAGATCTACTAAAAAGCTTGCGAACACTCTAAAGGCAACATTTTTTGTGAAATCATTTTCTATACACTTGCTAAGAATATTTTGCTTTAAAGTTATCCTATTTGCGATCTAAAATGGTTCTTTGCACATTGCACAATTTAATCAAAACAGTTAATTTCTTTGTGTCTCAGATGAACAACCTAAGGCCTTTGGCCTTTTCATTTTTTTTTAAATGTACAAAAAGCATTCACCATGTTGGATCAAATTAGGTCGTCAGATGGAGGAGTTCATGTTTGGAGACCAGGTGGCAGCCATGAGGAGTGAGGCACCGGCACACCACAGGCACCTCGTGTTCAGCGGACCTGCAGGCATTGGCAAGACCAGGCTCCTGGACCAGATACTCAGCATGTCTCAGCAGGCTGGATTCAGGTGATGGTGGGATAACCCATTTCTTTACCCAGATTAATTTTCATTTCAGATTTCATACATTTGATTTTTAAGGGATTTTAAGAAGGATTACGTGTAGTTGTGATTAAATGATGATTTCTGTACCCACATTTGGAATTGTTACAAGGAGCGGCATACACAGTCTGTGACAGCATCATGTTCATGTACTACCTTCATATTTTGCTAGCCTTACAAGCATGGCAAGATGATTAAGCTTATCTGCTCATTTTTGTCAAGCATATAAAATTAATATTTGTTGCATCTTGATATAATTCTGGAAAGTGCTATGAATTTATTCTAATTTGGTTAGGGGCTTTATAAGTCAAAGAATGTTATTATATAAATAAGTTTCTTATTCAGTTTTGCTTTGTTAATAGTCTTGTTGTGAAACTACTGAAGAAATATGCAATATTTGTTACTTGAGTCTCCTGAAATAGAAATAAAATAATTTAGAACAGAACACAGGTGTTGTTTGTGCACTGAAGTCACAAACCAAAGTGAAGTATTAATCAGAATACCATTGATTGTGTCATATTTTTATGCCCCCCTTCCAAGAAGAGGGGGTATATTGTTTTGCTCATGTCCGTCCGTCTGTCCGTCAGTCCCTCCACCAGATGGTTTCCAGATGATAACTCAAGAACGCTAAGTCCTAGGATCATGAAAGTTCATAGGTACATTGATCATGACTGTCAGATGACCCCTATTGATTTTCAGGTCAATAGTTCAAAGGTCAAGGTCACAGTGACTCAAAATAGTAAAATGGTTTCCGGATGATAACTCAAGAATACTTAGGCCTAGGATCATGAAAATTCATAAGTACATTGATCATGACTGGCAGATGACCATTATTGATTTTCAGGTCACTAGGTCAAAGGTCAAGGTCACAGTGACTCAAAATAGTAAAATGGTTTCCGGATGATTACTCAAGAATGCTTACTCCTATGATCATGAAACTTCATAAAATCATTTCAGATCATGACTGGCAGATGACCCCTATTAATTTTCAGGTAACTAGGTCAAAGGTCAAGGTCACAGTGACTCGAAACAGTAAAATGGTTTCCGGGTGATAACTCAAGAATGCTTACGCCTAGGATCATTAAACTTCATAGATACATTGATCATGACTGGCAGATGACCCCTATTGATTTTCAGGTCACTAGGTCAAAGGTCAATGTCACAGTGACTCGAAACAGTAAAATGGTTTCCTGATGATAACTCAAGAATGCTTACGCCTATGATATTGAAACTTCATAGGAACATTGATCATGACTGGCAGATGACCCCTATCGATTTTCAGGTAACTAGGTCAAAGGTCAAGGTCACAGTGACTCGAAATAGTAAAATGGTTTCCGGATGATAACTCAAGAATGCTTAGACCTAGGATCATGAAACTTCATAGGTTCATTGATCATGACTGGCAGATGACCCTAGTAATTTTCAGGTCACTAGGTCAAAGGTCAAGGTCACAGTGACTCGAAACAATAAAATGGTTTCCTGATGATAACTCAAGAATAATTAGGCCTAGGATCATGAAACTTCATAGGTACATTGATCATGACTGGCAGATGACCCCTATTGATTTTCAGGTCACTAGGTCAAAGGTCAAGGTCACAGTGACAAAAAACATCTTCACACAATGGCTGCCACTACAACTGACAGCCCATATGGGGGCATGCATGTTTTACAAACAGCCCTTGTACATAAACAAGGTTGTATATGAATTATTTTTGCAGAGTGATATCATGTCAATGTGATTTGGAGGACAGCAGCTATCCATATTTCATAACCAGCCACATACTACAAAGTCTCATGCGTTACACTGGCTTCTCTGAAAAGCTCTCAAAAGATGCGTACCTAACGGATGCCGTAGGAGTGAACAATGCCCAGTACTTGTTTCTTCTTAATGGCATCCTAGATTGCCAGGTATTATTTCTGTATCCATTTAATTTTTTTGATATGACATTTTGTGGGTTCATACAATCAGGATTATTTGTTGGATCTATATTTCATAGATTTTTGTATAATGTTGGATATATGCTATAAGACATTGGAGGCATATGTTAATTCAACTTTTTATTCATTGGTTGAAAAATGTTTGTCTGTTTTGCCTTCATATTATAAAGTGCTGCTTTGCATGGGAGGTATTTTTAACCAGGTTTTCCAAAGGAAAAAACTGGTTATTAGATTGGCAAATGTCGACGGGTGGGCGGGCTAGCTGCATGGCGGGCAGGCTGAGCAAGCTTGTCCGGGCCATAACTATGTCGTTCATGGTGAGATTTTAAAATTATTTGTCACATTTGTTCACCATTATTGGACGGTTTGTCGCGCGAAAGAATTAGGTAAATATCTCCCAGGTCAAGGTCACACTGTGAGTTCAAAGGTCAAAAATGGCCATAAATGAGCTTGTCCGGGCCATAACTATGTCAATCATTGAGAGAATTTATAATCATTTGGCACATTAGTTTACCATCATTGGACAGTGTGTCACACGAAATAATAACGTCAATATCTCCAAGGTCAAGGCCACACTTTGAGTTCAAAGGTAAAAAATGACCATAAATGAGCTTGTCCGGGCCATAACTATGTCAATCATCGTGAGATTTTTTAATCATTTGGCACCTTTGTTCACCATTATTGGACGGTGTGTCGCGCAAACAATTACGTCAATATCTCCAAGGTCAAGGTCACAATTTGAGTTGAAAACCTGGTTTTGTGACAATTTTGTCCCTTGTTCTCTATTATGACTAGCTAAAATTGTGTTTTTAAAGTTTGATTTGAATATTATCACCTAAAATAGGTGTTGAGTAAAACATTTAGACATGATCAATGAAATACATTTACTTAGTTGCTTTGCTAGCCATTTTAATGTCAATTATATCTAAATTAGTGATACTTTGTTTCTCTAAATCTCAGCTTATTTTGAATTTACAAGCTCGAGACTCCAGACTCCTTGATTGGTGCCAAGTTTAATGAACAGAGTAAGCGGCAACAGTTGCTGAGAGCAATAGCGGCAAAGGTAGATTGTAAATTACACTTGTATTATACCCCCACAAACG
The DNA here is from genome assembly GCF_020536995.1 of Dreissena polymorpha. Taxonomy (NCBI): domain Eukaryota; kingdom Metazoa; phylum Mollusca; class Bivalvia; order Myida; family Dreissenidae; genus Dreissena; species Dreissena polymorpha. The sequence continues at coordinate 56,582,439 of NC_068368.1, read as the reverse complement.
AAGTTTAGGGGGGTATACAGGAGTGAGCTTGTCTGTCGGTCTGTCTGTCAGTCAGTATTAAGTGTCCGCTCTCTAATTCAATTTATTTTCATCGGATCTTCACTAAACTTGGTCAGATGTTGTATCTAGATGATGTCTAGGTCAAATTCGAATATGGGTCATGCCGGGTCAAAAACTAGGTCACGTTGTCACTTAGTACGTTTTAAACATTGAGCATGGTGTCTGCTATCTAATTCAAGTTTTCATCAGGGCTTCACCAAACTTGGTCAGAAGTTGTATCTAGATGATGTCTAAGCCAAGTTAGAACATGCGTCATGGCAGGTGAAAAACTAGATAACAGGGTCACTTAGTGCGCTTTGTTAAATACCCCTTTTTTTCTCTTGATTTTGAATGAAATTCTGTTGTTACCACCAACTTTAAGATTAGATTGCCAATGGAAACGGCAATTTGAAATGCTATAAAAGTTTCTTGTGTGGACCATAACTCAGCCATTATTGAAGAGAGTCAAATTTAATGATAGATTGATTTAAGAGAAAATGCTGTATTATTTACTCTTTGGTAAATTATGGGGTACTTTATTGCCCTTACGGATTGACACCGCCAAAACAATATCCCTCCGCCTATGGCAGGGGATATTGTTTTGGCGGTGTCAATCCGTCCGTCCCTCTTTCCATCCGTCCGGCACTTTTGTGTCCGGAGCCATATCTTGGAAGTGCTTTGGCGGATTTCATTGAAACTTGGTGTGAGTATATATATGGATAAGAGGATGATGCACGCCAAATGGCATTGTACACCATCTGTTAATAACAGAGTAATGGCCTTTTGTATCTTGAAAAAATGCTTTTTAATATAAGCTTAGAGCTTTATCTCCATTAAAACATGAGCCAAAGCCATGAAACTTGCCATAGTTGTTCTCAATCATCTGGGGGATCTTCACATTCAACACCCATAATCCTAGGGGCTAAGGTCAAGGTCACACATTGAGATCAAAGGTCACAAATTTGATGAATTGTTCATTATTTAGTCATTCCTTTACTATGCATCAAGGGATTCTGTAATAACTGTCCACAATTGTTCTCCATTATCTAGCTGAGTGTCAAATATAAGATCCAGGTAGCTAGGGTCATGTTGAAAGTCACACACAAAGGTCAAAATCACACATTCCATCCAGAACACTTTTGTGTCCAGAAACATTTATTTGGCAGGGGATATCAGTTCAACGAATTTGCTTGTTAAATTTTGTATGCGACATGCATATTCATAAGTATTAAAGGCATAAAGATGCAATATTGTGTATTGATAGAGGACATGGAGAGGTAGTGCAGGGGGGAAATTGAGAAGTTGTGCTGGATTCTTTCTATAGTATTTCTGTAGATATTGCCCTTTATGAAAGTTCTTTTGCAATACATATTATCAATAAAGTTTAGGATGTTAAGAAAAAACTTCATAAAGCTGCTGAAAACATTGTATGTTCTGAGTAAAAATTTGTATAATATAAAAAGACTTTAACAGGAAGTAAAAATACAAGAACCATAACTCTTTCTTTGTTTTTTACGGATTAAGTGTCCGCTATTTAACTCAATTGTACAAAGGCTTATTTTGAGTATCATATTGATTGTAAATTTTTTTTTACCAATAAAGGACATTGAGTTTATTTTATTCAATCAATAAATCAAACTGTTTTCCCAACTTAAATGGTCAAAGTCTTACTTTTGGGTCAAAACTTTACTTTGGGGGTAAGTGGGGGTATTGTGCACTTTCAGCATTCTTAAAAAGAAAGCCAACATGTTTAGCAGCTCTGTTGCTCAATCTTAACAGTGTCTGCACTCAGAAGCCATACGTGAATGTGTGATAGTGATAGATGATGCCCACAACGTGGACACCTCTTCATGGCAGTTCCTGTGCGAGATGGTCAACCTGAGCCACTGCCTCATCATTCTGTCCATCCGACCCACCCTGCTGGATGTGCCAACGTGTCGAGCAGCTAAGGACTTCATGGAGGACCCTCAGGTCAAGGTGGTTGACCTTGGGAGTCTTGAGCCCAAGTACATGGCACCCCTGGCATGCCAGATGCTGGACGTGATCAGTATACCGAGAGATCTTGACAAGTTTGTATATATGTGTCTTGTTCGGTGAAAGCTCAGGGGCTAATCAAGGACGACACTTTCCGCCTAAACTTGATTTTCGGTAAGGAGGGACTTCCTTGAAACTAAAAATACCATTAAAGCGGAAAGTGTCGTCCTTAAACAATAGTGCAAATATATCATATTTAGTACCAATAGATGTATATTCATATATATAATTTCCTTTTTATAAAAATACAAATTGGTTATTAGCATCAGTGTAAACGTGGTCAGAAGACTAAATACTGACAATACCACGCAACAAAACAATAAATTAGCCGTATTCTTTTTATGTCCCCCACTATAGTAGTGGGGAACATATTGTTTTTGCCCTGTCTGTTGGTTGGTCTGTTGGTTGGTTGGTTGGTTGGTTTGCGCCAACTTTAACATTTGCAATAACTTTTGCAATATTGAAGATAGCAACTTGATATTTGGCATGCATATGTATCTCATGGAGCTGCACATTTTGAGTGGTGAAAGGTCAAGGTCAAGGTCATCCTTCAAGGTCAAAGGTCAAATATATGGGTCAAAATCGCTCATTTAATGTACACTTTTGCAGTATTTCAATATTCAAGATAGCAACTTGATATTTGGCATGCATGTGTATCTCATGGAGCTGCACATTTTTAGTGGTGAAAGGTCAAGGTCAAGGTCATCAAGGTCAGATGTCAAATATAGACCGTTCCATAATCGATAAATTGACCGCCGCCATATTGTCAGTCACGTGACTGTCCGCCATTACACTGCTGCTAACTTGTGCGAATCTGCGATTCCAAAAGCCAAAGACGTAGAGAATACTCGCTTCACCGTTGTCGGATAAATAAATTACTTAATGAATTAATGTGAGGCGATTATCACATTTTTGTTGTTTAAATGATTGTTTGAAGTTGAGATTGATTGTTACAAATAAAATGTTTAAAATGCTTTCGTGTATTTGTTTTTTTATCCGTAATCAAGTGGTAATCATCGGCGAAAATTTGCCGGCTCAGTCGCTTATACTATGTCTTTGATTAGACTTGTTACTTTTAACGTTTCACAAACAATTCACACATGTATTGTTGTGTTGATTTTAATAGCCGCAACATCAAGCAGATTATGTTTTAATTAATACTTATTTTAATGAATACTTATAAAAGATTCTCGCGCAATTAATTACCGCTAATTGTTTGTAATTGATCTCATTTGGTAAAAATCTACATTCCAAAATCATTTCATATTATATTAAGTATGATATTTTTGATACGCCTTCCATTATTTTTCTTGTTCTAACTGATATCAGAGATAAAAAAATGTGGTTTGGATTTATATTAATTTTTTAGATGGAATTTTGTCACGTTAAAAAACGAGCTCTTTATCATGAGAGAGTGATATTGATCTTGACGACCTTTTATGTGATTATTCGGAAGATGAAGAGAATGCGATCTATGTGATATATCTATATATTCATCTTTGAATCATTTAACAGCTATAAAGCTAAAAATACTAAAAAATGTATTTTATAGGTCTTTGAAGTAACGCAAAACATATGGATAACGACACCAAATGTTTAGTCAATTAATCCACACAAAAAACTCCGATAAAAAAACACCTAAATAATATTTCAAAAATATATTATTAAGCGCTAAACGAATTTATTAATACATTTATTTGCAACTTTAAAAACGCGGCATAAGCATCAAATTAAAGATTATCTGAAGACTGAAAGGCCGACAATTTGACACAATAAAGAGCTCTATGCATAAGCCGTAATATTTTTTTTGCAGAAAAGCTTCAATAAATTACAATAGTAATACATCTAATTATAAAAATATAATTATCAATGGCATGAGGACGCTAGTGTAATAAATAAATGAGTGTTAGAAAGCGTAAGGAGTGCTTTGAAAATAAACATACTACAAAGCCATATTAAAAGCAAAGGACATGACAGTATTTACATGTAATTTTAATTTGATGGGTTTTGTACAAAGAATGACGCTATTGAGGAATATTAACATACAACTGAAAAAACACAACTTCATATGATGCAAATTGAACTGTGTACTCATGTATATTGAAAACTCGTTACTAGTGAGTATGAGTGACACATATCTAACATTTTAACACACATATATTTATATACATATATATATATTTTTTAAATATTTTTTACCTCTGTTTGTTTTCAAATGTAATTTATTGTTTTATGATATCGTTCGTGCATTGCCGTAACATCAAATCTTCATACGGAATGACGTAGTTTTAATTAACCGATACCCGCTAAATACGTTAAATGTTTTATTTTTATATTTTTTTTAAATACTTTATTTTTTCATAAATTAAACGGGCTAGTATCTTTACGGTGTACAATTCCTGATATTCTATATTGGACATAACTTTTAATTTGTAAATTATGTAACATATCTTATTTACGCAACTGTTAAGTATGTCGGAGGTAAATTATCTTACCAAATGACTGCTTAATTCTACCAGGAAGATGAGACATGGTGGCATCATCAATTGTGTTTAATGACCACACTGTCATCTGCCACCCAGTGTGGTTTATGACACCATGTGGTTAGTTAAGTCTGGACAATATCTGATCAAAACGAGATAATCGGATTATGCAGAACAAAGGGGCAATTAAACACTGGAATGCAAAGGCATACACGATTTAAAGATTGATGCAAATAATCAAATGAAAAATATTCCATTTAATTTAATTAAATGCTTTTTTTAAATGTGTCAATGTGTTAGTTTTCCAAGACAACCAAGACCATGTAATGACGGCCTTAGAATTTAGAAAGAAATTCATCCGTTGAATAATCGGTGCTCTCTTATATATGTTACCGATTGTTAAGCAGCAGTGTAATGGCGGACGCGGAGAGAATTCAGGGGAGATAATTATGTAATGACTAAATTATGGAACGGTCTATATGTGGCCAAAATCGTTCATTTATGAGTACTTTTGCAATATTGAAGATAGCAACTTGATATTTGGCATGCATGTGTATCTCATGGAGCTGCACATTTTGAGTGGTGAAAGGTCAAGGTCATCCTTCAAGGTCAGAGGTCAAATATGTGGCCCAAATCGCTTATTTTATGAATACTTTTGCAATATTGAAGATAGCAACTTGATATTTGGCATGCATGTGTATCTCATGGAGCTGCACATTTTGAGTGGTGAAAGGTCAAGGTCAAGGTCATCCTTCAAGGTCAAATATATGGGTCAAAATTGCTCATGTAATGTCACTTCTGCAATATTGAAGCTAGCAATTTTATATTTGAAATGCATGTGTATCTCATGGAGCTGCACATTTTGAGTGGTGAAGGGTCAAGGTCATCCTTCAAGGTCAAACATCATATAGGGGTCAAGGTCATCCTTCAAGGTCAAACATTATATAGGGGGACATTGTGTTTCACAAACACATCTTGTTTATAGTAAGACTTTAAAAATGATATTTCAAAACTTATAAAACATATATTAATTTGATTATAACTATAAACGGTGTGGATATTGTCACTGTTCATCAGCGATCGAAAGTGTATTATAAGGGGCGCATTTAATCAATTATAAAACAAAGCCATAAAAACGGAATACATTACAATCGTTAAATGTTGTGGGAATTTTCTTTTCCATAGAATGAATTTTCGTTTCGTTTCCATTGAATTACAATATTAATAAATTTTAATATACAAATGGAAATAAAACCTGCATCTTGTGCAAATTGAACTGTCTTTGCATGTATATTGAAATCTCTTAACAAGTAATAAGGAGTGATACATGTAACAATCTAGCATTTTATGATAAATATATAAATAATTATTTAATTTATTTTACGCAAATATTGTTTATCAATTATGATTGCTTGGTTTCATGATGGTGTTACGTGCACTGCAAGAACGTACAATCTTTACACTAAATTGCCGAGTTTACGTTTGCTGGTGCCCGCGTTGAATACATTAATTGTGTAACAGTAATATTGCACAATATTTTAAATTTAAAGTTATGAAGCACTGTATTATTATGATTAAACTGGCTAACATATAAATACACATGTTCCTATTAATCCGTTTTAGACAAATATCATCTTTTTTTTAATCTGTTAAATTATTTATTAAAGCAAATGTTACGTATTTTGGCTTTAAAGGGATCTTTTCACGGTTTGGTAAATTGACAAAATTGAAAAAAGTTGTTTCAGATTCGCAAATTTTCGTTTTAGTTATGATATTTGTGAGGAAACAGTAATACTGAACATTTACCATAGTCCAATATAGCCATTATATGTTTCTTTTGACGATTTGAAAACCTAAAAATTATAAAGCGTTGCAACGCGAAACTATTGAATAATTTGGAGAGTTCTGTTGTTGTCGTTTAAATTTACGAAACTACGAAGATTGCTTATACAAGGTTTAAAATACTTATTGAGTGTATACTCGGCGGAATAGCCGAGAGGGCTAATGCGTTTTTACTTCAGACTAATTCCAGGACTCCGGGGGTCACTGGTTCGAGCCCTGGTACCGGCTACTTTGTTTTCCTTGTTTTAATTTTATTCTTGATTTTTTACTGGAGCTTTTAAGATCCAATGTTTACATTTATCAATATAAAGCATTTAATGACAAACTTCAAAATATGCCAAAATCTGTGAAAAGGCCCCTTTAATATTTGGCTTGCTCAATATGACTGCTCAATATGCCAAGAGATGACATGGAGGTATCATAAAGTCTGCCACATGTGGTCTATGCAGGGGCCCAATTAGAGTATAGGTCCCTATGCAGCGATTTTTTTCCTTCTTTATAAAGTACCGGTAAACGGCACTTTCCCAATTACGAAAAAACTACAAAGTTCCCAATTGTTGGCCAAAAAATTCCCAATTTGAGGTAAAAATAAAACAAAAATTAGAAACAATTTTTATGTCCCCCACTATAGTAGTGGGGGACATATTGTTTTTGCCCTGTCTGTTGGTCTGTCTGTTGGTCTGTTGGTCTGTCTGTTGGTCTGTCTGTTTGCGCCAACTTTAACATTTTGCAATAACTTTTGCTATATTGAAGATAGCAACTTCATATTTGGCATGCTTGTGTATCTCATGAAGCTGCACATTTTGAGTGGTGAAAGGTCAAGGTCATCCTTCAAGGTCAGAGGTCAAATATATGTGGCCAAAATCACTCATTTTATGAATACTTTTGCAATATTGAAGATAGCAACTTGATATTTGGCATGCATGTGTATCTCATGGAGCTGCACATCTTGAGTGGTGAAAGGTCAAGGTCATCCTTCAAGGTCAGAGGTCAATTATATGTGGCCAAAATCGCTCATTTTATGAATACTTTTGCAATATTGAAGATAGCAATTTGATATTTGGCATGCATGTGCATCTCATGGAGCTGCTCATTTTGAGTGGTGAAAGGTCAAGGTCAAGGTCATCCTTCAAGGTCAGAGGTCAAATATATGTGGCCCAAATCGCTTATTTTATTAATACTTTTGCAATATTGAAGATAGCAACTTGATATTTGGCATGCATGTGTATCTCATGGAGCTGCACATTTTGAGTGGTGAAAGGTAAAGGTCAAGGTCATCCTTCACAAGGTCAAGGTCATCCTACAATGTCAAACATCATATAGGGGGACATTGTGTTTCACAAACACATCTTGTTTTTATTTATTTTTTTGGAAAATGCAACATTTTGTAAGTTTCCCTGTGCAGCTCTATGGTTTGAACCTAGGTAAATATAATATTGACAGCTTGAAAACACTTTGAATCAATTCTAAGTCTAGTATTTGGGAGTATAAAATCAAATACACCAATTTCCCAATTTGAGGGTTTCACGACTCGATTTTTCCCAATTTTCAGGTTTTCACGACTCAATTTTTCCCAATTGGACCGCTACGGGTACTTTTCCCAATTGGACAACAAAAATCGCTGCTATGTTTATGACACCGGCATGTTTTCTTAGTTATTGTCTGGGCAGTCTCCGATCATAACGAGATAATATGCTTGTTACGAACAACGGCGCAATTAAACACCAGGTTAGAAATGCTGAAACAAAAGTGTCAAAATTGGTGTGCACAATTAAATAAAACAATTAGATTTATGAATTTATTTGTTGTGTAACAAGGTAAGTTTGTACAGATATATTAAGGTTAAAATCAGTTACTATATGTTGCGAACAAAAAGCGATCTATTTGTTGTTTGTTTTCATCCTTATTTGTGTTCTTTCATTAAATTTAATTTATTCTAAAAAAAATCCATTTCTGAAATTTTGTTTCTAAAATGTACGTGAAGATGCGTTTAGAAGAGATTTTTGTGGTAACCACATACAGAGCTCGTAGATAGTGTTCCACTCCAGAGCTCGTTTTAAGTAAAAACAAATGATAACAACAATATAATCGTTCCAAAAATGAATGTCCATGCATGCTTATGTTTTATTCAGACATAAATAGTAAAATTATATTTGATACAGTTCATGATTATCAATAAAAACTATGATAATGTCAACCTTCTCTATATGCACTTATATGAATTCCACCTCTTTTTGCCAAACAGTGGGCGGAGTCTAATCTTTGCAGGTGCGTGTGACGTCACGCGATAACTCGTCTATAAGTCTGTGACACTCTCTGGTTTAATGGAATCTTTTAATTAATTGAAGTCTCTTTTAAAAGAAAATCAATAATAGGCAGAAAGTGTCGTCTCTGAATAGCCTGTGAGTACTACACAGGCAAATCTGGAATAACCATTTACACACTTGTGTAACAAGGCTTATATGTATACCCCTGCAAGAAGCGTATTTATTGGAGTTACTCTGTCGTCTATGGGTCAGGCAGTCAATCCACATAAAATGTTATAAGTTTGTAAAGTGAACATTCCACATTTCTCAATGACTTAGGTTGGAATTTCAAATGTAGCAAGTCACTTTTTTAATCCCCATTTATATACACATTCATGAGTTATTTTCCATTTAGCATAACTGACACAGCACCACAGCGGTATTTGTGGCGTTTGTGATGATGTTGTAGCTTCAGTACGATTTTGATGCAACAGGTTGCTGCGCGAGCGTGTACATGGTGTGCCACTGTGGTGCATGGAGTTTCTGAGAGATTTGGTTAAGAACGAACAACTTTTGGTTGTCAATGATGATGGACAATCGGACCTAGTTTCCCAGTCAACTGTGGCTCCCAATCAAGATCTGATCAAACCCTTGACCCCGGCAAGAGAGTTGGAACTTCCCTCCACTCAAAAGTTACTACATGTAGCTGCTGTGAAGGTAATAACTGATAATATCTTAGTTTGGTTTGTTATTTCAGCATGGCTCGAAACTTGTTGTTGCCTTAAAAGAAGAATAGTCGTCTTATCTGTTATTTCTTAATTTTTATCTTACCTAAAGTTTTTGTGATCCAAGCAGCTCAAAAGCACTATGTATTTTTAACTATGAATTATATTTTTTAATGGCTCAGGTGCGAGCGTTTTCCTGTTATTTTAAAAAAGGACGTAAAACGTTTCCGTTCTTAAAGCAAACGAACCCCATCCCAAACCATTCTTTGTATTGTTTTTTTAGACAGAAAAGTCTAAGGATGATTAAACCTCAATTTTATTTTATAAACATCAAAAAATTATATAATTTTAATGAATATGATTTTGTACCCCTAATTTGAATTATTATATAGAGTTATATTAAATATTTTTTTTCCAAATCACTGGACTTGTAGCCCAAATCACTGAACTTATAGCAGGAATTGCATTTTTACTGAAAATTTCCAGGAAATGGCCTGATGTGTCAATATTTATTGATAAATAAAATCCCAATTTGGTCTATTTTGTCATTATTTTTTTTCCCAAATTGCCATTTTATTGATTTAAAAATTCCCGATTTAACCAGACTCTTTTTCCAAAAATGGGTAGGAAAACACCCAAATTGATTTACCTGATCTTAAAAACCAGAGCTTGTATTTACTGAGCTAAGGTAAATCTTAACTTCAGTGAAAGTTTTAGCTAAAATCTTCTGTGTGAGAGTCAATGTTTTTTCCTTATAGAAATATTAAAATGTAATTGTGTTTTTAATATTTACATTTCCATATTTAAGACTTCAACACCAAACAGCTTAAGAGTAAAGGAAATGTATCTCTTTTAGAAGAGTGTTTTCCTACGGTCATTCTTAAAAATTTTGGATAACCAGATAACCAATTAAAAGACTTTGTTTTGGGGAGGGGGGGGGGGGGGACAGTTAGATGATATATTATTTTGAAAATGAAAGTTTTTTTGCATATTAGCCTTTTGATTTATTTTAACTATGAATCCATGTTTATTATATTTTTTAAGAAATACGATTACATTGATCACTTGTAATTACCAACTCACAATAATTTTGCAAAAATGTGAAAACTTATGCCATGGTACAGAATCACCTCTTTGTTTTTCCTAATTTGCAACATAGTTAGGGGTATTGTTAGCATTAAGACCATGTACTTTACTAACATCTTGTGCGCATATTCATGACTTACACATGGAGAATTTGCATGCATTATTTTAACTACATGTAATAAGTTAAGTCTATTATATACAATTAGGGCTGCAACAATATACCGGTATATCGGTATATATCGCAATACGCAATCCGCATATTGTATTGCGTTATGATTTTCATCATACCGGTACGAAAATTTTACAAAAATTCATTCACATTTCGTCCAGAAAAGCCATCCGAAATAATGATAAAAAGGTAAACAAAACAAAGCAGTGTAAATTATTTTTTACGTAAAAAAAGCATTCTAAAAAGTGTATTATACGGAGTAGCGTTGTTACATGGGAGCATTCATTCGATGCTTTTGAACAGATTATCGTTGAATTAATTGCGCACAGTTGTAAATGTTTCCTTCGATTCTGATTAGAGCATTATTTGTAATCCGAATTTCGGAAACACGCTTCCAAATTTGAATGCTAACGCGACAATAAAAAATTATAGCGTCAAATAAAAAGTGCTTTATCCTTTGTCTCAATAAAAAGCGCGCGAAAATTATACAGACATGTAGAACGTCGCATGGAAAGTATGGGTGTATTTTGTGTTGTATAAAAACGGGAACATCACGTCAGCTGAATTACGCGTGTTCAGTGGGAAAAACGCCCCGGTTGGACGTTATTTCATCACATCTTTAAATAGTAACAATTGCAAAAATGTATTTGATACTTAAGAAAATTTGCGAATGTTTGTGTTTCTTATTATTCTTGAGCACATTTATAGTAAATATTTACCAGAATTTGCTTTAAAATTGGAATTAATGGATTATTGGGTAATTGGCAAGTTATAATTTTGGTACAAGTTAGCAATATATTGCGATATATTGCAATACGGGTTTTTGAACTGACAATATATTGCAATACGGTTTTTGGCGTATTGTTGCAGCACTATATACAATGGTATTTAAATTTGACCAGTTATCAAGTCAGTAAAGTCTGTATGGAGTCTGTGCAAGCACTCACCACAGATTGAACAAAATTAACCTCCAAAGCAGAAATTGGATTAGCCTGTGCAATAAGCCCTGTTTTTCCTGGACATAATATATTGTTTTAACCGCTTTTCTCTGCATAAATCTCATAGAACAATTTATGTATAGGTGCAACCTTCAAATTACATGATGGACACTGAAAAGGATTTTCTGTCCGCGACTGGTTACTTATACGCCTCCCCGAGCCGCAATGAAAACCATCTAACGGTGTCTGACCTGGCACAGATAAGTGCAGGAGGGGCCATGACAAGTATGTCACGGCCTAACAGCAGTATCAAGCCAAAGAAACTGCCTGCTGTTACCGCCAAGCACAGGCTGGCTGTATTTGAAAAGGATGTAAAACCAGAGGACATACCCATACCAAGTGCCATGAAAGGTCGGTTTAAGTTTAAATTCAGGAAAAATGAATCTCGTGAAAAATGATCAAGAAAGTAATGATTTTTATACGCCCGTTTTAAAAAACGGGACGTATTATAGTTTCACCTTGGCGGCGGGCGGGCGTGCGGGTGGCGTCCACAGCAGTGTCCACTCTCTGATTCAAATAGTTTTCATCCGATCTTCACCAAACTTGGTCAGAAGTTTCATCTAGACAATATCTAGGTCAAGTTTGAATATGGGTTATGCCGGGTCAAAAACTAGGTCACAGGGTCGCTAAGTGCATTTCAAGCATTAAGCATGGTGTCCGCTCTACGACTAATGGGGTTATTTACCCTCGGTACTTCGGTTAAAAACCATTGCACAAGCACACTGATTAACATATATACTGTGCGTTAAATAGGCCAATTGTACATGGCTGAACCATAAACATAATAGGGTCCTTTGCAGTGTTGATGTGGTGCTCTAATAAAAATATAATAATTTAAAAATACATAGCTTTACTTTTAACAATTAAAAACGTTGAATATAAACGAGATACTCAAGAATCTAAGCATATAAGACTACGCTAAAAGAGACGATTTCCTATTGGTTGACTGCTTTTTAAGAACTTGGCACTGATTGGTCGTATTTCCTTAGCTTGCAAAAGCAAGTAGGTCAATCCGTTTTGAGATGAAAAATTTGCACAATTGATGACCTTGACACAAAGTTCGCTATTTATAACGTAAACAATGTAGAATGATAGGAAATATATGGAACAACAAAAAATGGATAATTACATATATTAGTACTTGAATTTATTTGCATTTAGAATGATTATTTTATATTGTTTAATTACTATGAAGTTGTTAAATTATTATTATTGTTATTAATATTATTATTTAATATTCTATTGATGTTTTTGTGTTAAAAAGAAAGAAAAAGAAAGAGAATAGCCCAATTTGCATAAGTAGTGATGATGAAAACAAATACAATTATATGTGGCATCATCTTTACTAGACCCATTGTTCAGCATATGCTGCAATGGAGTTTGTTGGAGTCTTTTAACTTTGTGATCTGTGGTTTTTAGATGTTTATAATATCAGATGGGATTACTTTTAATTGTATGTTATTTGAGAAGAAAAGAATTACACGGATGTGTAATATGTTTGAAAAAAGTAATAGTACACGGATGTGTAATATGTTGGAAATAAAAATAATATTAATATTTAAGGGATTCTCCAGATCACAAAGTGGTTCAACATTGCCACTGTTAGTCTACATACATGATAAAATCTAAAGATAGATGTAGTCTTATGTTAGAGTTGTATGATATATAAAGAAACAGAAGCAATGGAGAGATATAAGATTTATGAACCTTAATTGTTAGGAAAGGTAGAGCCTGATTGAATAGCTCTCCTCTATGAAAGGGGATTTGCATGTAAACATTCATTAGTATAGATATATATCGCACAATTGTATTTTATATTGTAATTAAGTTTTAAATTTTATTTTGTATTGTAATTACCGTAGGTTTCCACGTATAGCGCGCTCCTGTGTATAGCGCGCAGGCTGTTTTTTTAATGCAAAAATGGAGAAAAAAATATTTAAAGACAATAAAACCACCAAATCGGACCGAAAATGGCCGCCATTTTACTATTGCACAATCCAATGATCCGGGGCATTGGAAAGCTTAATTAAGCATTCAAAATAGGAAGCGTCATTATGATTAGGAGCATGGGTTGCATAGCACTATACTTTTCTGACAATTTTGTAATTTTCTAGCAAAAGATTAACAGTCCACGTGCATTTCGTGAAAAACGTGAGAAAAAAAGAATTAGTGTACATCGTGTGATTTTTCCTCGGGGAAAGCATGGGCATTACTGGTAAATTTGAATGTCGCCTGGGAGACAGGGATACAGTGTTGAGGTACACCACTGTTGAACGTTCAATATTTATACACACAAAATGCAATTGCATATCTTCACGTTCTCAAGTGTCAATTAGTGTCTCAAATGTCAATTAGCGTCTTAACAAGTCGTGGCACATATTCCTCAATAACATCTGCCAATTACGAAGTGCAAAATGACCCCCTTTCACACCTACGGTTACCCGCAAAAAAGACCTCGTTCGCACCTACCCTTGCCTGCTCTCCGGAATGTCATCAACAATTCCCATCGGAATTCATCAATAAAGAAGTGTAAAAACACAAACAAAGAAATGTACGCAAGTTTATTCAAACAAATTAATTTTTGACCAAAACTTCTTCTACCGCGTTCATATCTACCAGTAGCGACTTCTTGTTGTTTCGACAATGGCCCCTCAGTCTGTACGATTATAGGGTGGTAGTTTTCTGGAAAAAACATGGCGGCCATTTTGATTATTTACGATTACACAACATATTTTTCACCAATTTAGCAGCCAGGAAAGCGTTGTATCAATGTATAGCGCGCACCAGCTTTTTAATTTGAATTTTTGAGGTAAAACACTGCGCGCTATACGTGGAAACCTACGGTAATATTTATTTTGTATGTGTGGCTCAATGTTGAACACTTGCAGACAGGGAATATAGCCGTGATGCTCCAACATAAGACCCTGTCTGTATGGAACTCGTATTATATTGGGCTATCAAGAAGAGACGTCCCCCCAGTGTGGCGTTATGACAATGTTTAAAAGAAAAGTCAATAATAACATTTAAATAATAAAGGTAATGACTTACTAGTCGCCAAACAGTCACCTTTAAAGGGCCACATAAAAATTTGTAAGTAAAACAATGTACTTTACAGTTAAAAATTAAACAAAACAACTATTTTAAACATAAAAAGTAAATTATTTACATGATGTACAGTACTATATGCATTTTTTTATAGGCTCGTGTATGTGTGGGGTTTCCAGCAGGGGTAATACCACTGGGTTGGTCTAAGGGTAAGGGAGATAATTTGGGTGTACTATTTTTAGGATGGTTTTGTCCCCTGGACCAGAGGGAGTGCACGGTAAATGGATACTATTAAGTGTACAAATGGTTACAAAGATAAAACAATATGTTATTTGAGGTACTGAGATATTCCAGTAAAATATGGAATTGATAAAAATACCAAATTAAATTTAAATGCAGGATAAACCCACAAAAAGTTCTTATCCCTTCAATATAACTTATATATAGGGGATAATAAAAGTGACAGTAGTACAATAGTATGTTATTTGCTATACACAATAGCAATTGTTAGCAAAAATTAAGGAAAATACAAAAGTACATTATTTGTTATTATGAGCATGATAGCAATATTAAGAAATACCTACAATAATACCAAAGAGTTGCAAGGTATTACCCTAAAAACTAGGGCTAAAAAATGTTTTTTCAGGGTATAGGGCCTTGCACCATGCACTCCAGTCCGACATGGCTCTTCGAGTTTGAAGGGGAAGGGGGTTGTCAAAGGGGAAGGAAGGGGGTGCAATGCAGCCAACAGACCGGGTTACTGGACGGCCTCGTCCTTTCTTTTAATAAAAAACTGCTATAAAATATGATTGTATTAAGATACTAAAAAATGTAAAGGGTGGACTAACGTCATACTCATTTAAAAAAGTTTTAAAATAATGAATATCAGGTCAATGCCATTGGCCTGATTTAGAAAGGGCAAGATGGAACAATAATCCCTTTAAAAACTAAAACAAAGTTGTGTCCTAGTGACTCAAACCAAACATAATTACTTAATTACAATAAGATAATGTCAGGTTTGTGTAAAAATTACACTGTTTTAAAAGAAAAACAGTCACATGACTGTATAATTTGGTGGGTGTTGGCTGCTCTCCCTCCCCCAATGACCTAGATCTTGTTAGTTATCTGACAGTCTAGAAGGTATTTGGCAAGGGCAGAGAAGACCAGGCCCCAAGCTGCTCCCTTGGGGTCTCGCACGTTGGAAAGGTTGAAAACTAGTCCATGGGAGTGCAATGCAGCTTCGAGGTGGTCCCTCTGCGCCTTATGGTTTTGGCAGTGCAGCAGCATGTGGGCGCAGTTAGGGGTTCCTGGCACCTAGGACATGCAGGGTCTATACCGAGGACATACTTTCCCGCGCCACCAATAATAGTGTGGTTCCCATCCTCAGGCGCGTGATGGCTCTGTCAAGCACAATGCTTGCTGAGTATTTGTCAGGCGGCCTGAGGGTTTTTGCAGGTCTGGTAAAAGTATGTCGACAGGAAGCCAAATTGTCAGTCCGGAGATTCCACTGACCCACGACAAATTTCTTTGCCAGGGAGTAGATCTCAGTAGGCGCAGGGAGTTCCCCAGCATCTACGGCCCCCCTCAAGAGGCCCTCCTTAGCCCCCCTGTCAGCCTGTTCATTATGCTCCCCCCAAAAAAAGTTTTGGGGGGAGCATATAGTCGCCGCTTCGTCTGTCCGTCCGTCCGTGTGTCTGTCCGTCCGTGCACAATTTTTGTCTGGGCTATTTCTCAGCAACTAATGACCAGAATTCAATGAAACTTTATGGGAAGCTTCACTCCCAAGACATGTGCATATTATCTGCGGTTTTTGGTCGGATGATTTTTCACAGAGTTATGGCCCTTTGAAATTTTCCATTAACTGTACATATAGTGCAATTCTTGTCTGGGCTATTTCTCAGCAACTAATGACTGGAATTCAATGCAACTTTATGGGAAGCTTCACTACCAAGAGGAGATGTGCATATTATCAGCCGGTTCTCGTCGGATGATTTGTCACAGAGTTATGGCCGTTTGAAATTTTCCATTAACTGTAATATAGTGCAATTCTTGCCCGGGCTATTTCTCAGCAACTTATTATTGGAATTCAATGAAACTTTATGGGAAGCTTAACTACTATCAGAAGATGTGCATATTATCAGCCGGTTATGGTAGGATGATTTTTCACAGAGTTATGGCCCTTTGCAATTTTCTATAAACTGTACATATAATGCAATTCTTGTCCGGGCTATTTCTCCCCAACTACTGACTGGAATTCGATGAAGCTTGATGGGAAGCTTAACTACCTTGAGGAGATGCGCATGTTATTTGTGGGTTCTGGTTAGATGATTTATTTAGAGAGTTATGGCCCTCTGAAATTTTTAAGTTGCTAAACCATCCATCGTATTATTTTGTCCAAAGTTATGCCCCTTAAGACGTTTCCTTTTATCTGAATATAAAGTGCAATATTGTGACAAAAAAAACTTTGGGGAGCATCACCCGTCTCCGACGGTTTCTTGTTCCCACTGATGTTGACATGTGCTGGACACCATACTAATGTGACCTTTAAAGATTTATCTAGGCACTGTTGATGAAGTTTCAAAATGCTAGTTAAAATATCAGGCCTTGATCTGCTATTTCTGTTTTTTTATAGACTCAAGATATGACAATGAGTCTGATAAAATAGCAGTTTTAGTTGGTTTATTGACCAATATCCAGCACGAAGAGTATTTAATTGCCAAACGTTCTGCTGTGAAAATAGAGAGATTGTTGCTGAGCTTGTGCGTTTTGGTAATATTTTTTGAAGGAATTACAAAAGAGTTGGCTACCAAACCAGAGTTAGGACATTTTGAGCCGTCTGTATAGATTTGTAGATGCTCAGCATACATATTATCTATAAGAGAGAGAGAGTTTCTGACTTGATGAGGTGTGACAGGTCAGTTTTCGTTATTTTATTAGATAGTGATAGGTCAACATCAACAGGTCCAAGCGTCCAGGGTAGGGTTTTGGGAGCCTCAGGTCTGCTGCAGGTACTTGTTGAGGCCGGCATCCTCAACACGGGTTTTAATACTCGCACCAAATGGCAGGGCCACATGCTTAAGCTTAAGTATTTTCCCCTTGACAAAGGTGCCAGTCCCGACAAGTTTGTTAACAGGTTTTGAACCATGCAGAGACTTAATTAGCCCTGGCCCAGAGGTTAAGGGACTGTTGTTTACGGCGCAAGTCTAGGGGTAGCATACCGGCCTCCTCTTCAAGCAGTGCACCCGGTGTGCAGTTTAAATAATTAGGGCCCTCAGAGCTATCCTAAGGGCCTTATGTTGAATAGCATCAACCTTTTTTAGGGCATTTGGCTTTGCACATGCATAGATCTGGGCTCCATAATCTAGCTTTGGACGTATAAGGGACTTATAGAGAGTTAAGAGGCTATTTTTATCAGATCCGAAACCTGTGCCTCTTTACATTCTCATTAAGTTTAGGTCCCTTTCGCACCTTTCTGCCAAGTATTTGAAGTGGTGAGTAAAGTTTATCTGTTTATATAGGTACATACCTAGAAATTTCACCACTTTTTCAAAAATAATTTTGGTGCCGCCTAAATTTAAGTCCAAAGAGTGCTGAATTTGGTCGCCAAATAATACTCCTACTGTTTTGGTTGGAGAAATTTTGAATCCCCATTCAATAGACCATTTCCAAATGGAGTCTTAGCCTGCTTGAGCCCTCTTCTGCAGGCGTAACATGTTAGACCCCTTTAACCAAGTGCCTGAAGCAGAGGCAAACTGGGAGATAACCATTCCTGAGTCTTTTACAGCATCAGGTAGGCCGTTTAGGATGAGGGAGAACAGAGTTGGGGATATTGCGGACCCCCGGGGGGTGTCACGGTCGGTTATGGCTATCTCTGATATTTCCCCATCAACCCTAACCTGGATTTTGCGACCCTCTAGGAAAGCTCTGAGGTAGTAAAAGCAGTATCCATTGATTTCGTAGTCAGCTAGCTTTTTAAGTATGCCAAAGGTCCATGTTAAATCAAAGGCGGCCTGAAGGTTCAAAAAAATTGCTAGTACTGATTGCCCTTGATTTTTTGCAGAAAGAATGTCATGTTGTAGCCTAGCTTGCTGATCTAAAGTAGAACGCCCCTTCCTAAAGCCAGACTGGAAGGTGTTTAGTATGTTTTTAGATTCCAATAAGTTTTCTAATCTATTTTTGACCATTATTTCTAATAGTTTACCTGCATGAGAAGTTAAACTTATTGGACGATATGAGTTTGAATAATTTTTGTCCTTACCGGGTTTAGGCATAGGAATCACTGTGGCCTGCTTCCACTCGGGTGGTACCGTGCGTTTCTGCTCTCTAATTGAAGTAGTTTTTATCCGATCTTCACCAAACTTGGTGAAGTTGTATCTGGACAATATCTAGGTCAAGTTATAATATGGGTCATGCCGGGTCAAAAACTAGGTCATGGGGTCACTTAGTGCATTTCAAGCATTTAGCATGGTGTCCACTCTGTAATAGAAGTAGTTTTCATCTGATAATCACCATACTTGGTCAGAAGTTGTATCTAGACAATATCTAGGTCAAGTTCGAATATGGGTCATGCAGGGTCAAAAACTAGGTCACAGGGTCACTTAGTTCATTTCAAGCATTTAGCATGGTGTCCACTCTCTTATTGAAGTAGTTTTCATCCAATCTTAACCAAATTTGGTCAGAAGTTGTGTCTAGACAATATCTAGGTCAAGTTCAAATATGGGTCATGCCGGGTCAAAAACTAGATCACAAGGTCACTAAGTGCATTTCAAGCATTTAGCATGGTGTCCGCTCTCTAATTGAAGTAGTTTTCATCTGATCTTTACCAGATTTGGTCAGAAGTTGTGTCAAGATGATATGTAGGTCAAGTTCAAATATGGGTCATGGTAAAGTTATCAAGTTGTCCAAAACCTTTAAACAGGCATATCTTGTGACAGTTTGGCACTCTTGTTACCATTGGATTTAAATCGGGGAAACACATCAAACAAAATATCAGTAAAATGATTAAAGATCGGTTGATACAATGTTACAATGTTAACCCCAAATTACACATTTTGTATAATGTCAAAAGTGCTTCTTACAAATCTTTTGATACTTGAATGAATGATATTTTGAAACTTTTTCAACACAACCACATCACCAGAAATTATTTTGACCTTGACAACCCAGCAAACAATCTATATGGGACCCATGTGGGTCCCATGTGGGCACCTATATGGGCCCCATGTGGGCTGCCAACATGGGACCCAGATGGGAAGTGCAACCGGGCTCCACATGGGTCCCATCTGGGCTGCCCCATGAAAGTATATGGGGCAGCCCAGATAGGACCCATGTGGAGCCCGGTTGCACTACCCATCTGGGTCCCATGTTGGCAGCCCACATGGGGCCCATATAGGTGCCCACATGGGACCCATATAGGTCCAACATGGGCATCCCTTTTACTCAATATGGGCTACATACAGGCAGCCCTTTTACTCATTATGGGCTACATACGGGTAGCCCTTTTACTCAATATGGGCTACATACGGGGCAGCATTGTACTAAATATGGGCTACAAACTGGTAGCATTGTATTCAATATGGGTACACAGAGCCTGTAAAATTTTGGACAACGCATTAATGGAAATTCAGGTTATGTTAGAAATAATATGTAGGCTGCAAACATGAAATACTGTGTTCAAATTGAACATCAGACAAAAGATTCTTGTACATGTACTTCCAATTTCATTTTGTTAATGTTTTATCTATTTCTTCTTGCTGGAACAGAGCGATATCAAAGGGTTCAAGAGCTAAATAGCATTATCCTGCAAGAAATACAAGGTTTTTGTTAAAAGACTTAAAAATTTATTAAAGTACTCTCAACTTTTATTCACATAAAGTATTACACACATATACATGGATACATACATACATAGCAGGAGGATCCCATGTTAACTATTCAACCAGAGAATTCTAAAATAATATGGTGATTCCTAACTTTTTGAATGTAACATCAGCAAAAATATATTACATGAAGTTGCTAACCAAAACATGTTTCTATCTAATGTTCTATCCGCATGGAGTAATGTTACTCATAATCTATAAACCCAAACCAACAGTAAAACTATTTCATGGAACAATAAAGACATAACTTCAAACAATAAGACGTTTTTCTATAACATTATATATGTTGACCAGTTATACAACTATAGAATTAAGGACTTCTATTATTTTGATATTAAATATATATTACATATACAGAATACCTTCAAGTATTTTTCTGATGTACTACACATTACTCAAAAGCATACCCATGCATATTAAATCTTTAACCAATACAAATAACACACCATGTACTCAAAGAACATTTGTAGAAAATATACTTGCAAGACTAAACAAAATATTTTATAAACTAGAAATTAAAAACCCTGCAAAAAAATTCAATACTCAAATAAATGGCAAATCCTTTTTCGAGAACAAGTCCATATTATTATCTTTGATATCTTCATACATTCTAGTGTTTTTCGTAATTGCACATGATATATAATATATATATATTATATGTCTTTTAAAACCTTCAAAAACTGGAATGCTGTTTCTTCTTTTGCAAAGGAATATATACCATTTCATTTCCAGATAAAAAAGATTGTATGCTTTCTTAGAAGATGAGCCTTACTTAAAGGAATGGTTTAGGATCAATGGAGAAAGAACTGTCAATTACATTTACAACATTGCTTAATATATTTGATAAAAAAAGCTTGAACTATGCAGCAGTCCTAGAAAAGATGGATCGTAGCTTCATCACCAAGATGCTCTTCAAACTCATCCATTTGCGCAAATGTTCCAATTGGAAGACTGATGTTCTCTGGCAGTTGCATTGGCTCGTCATCAGTAGCTGACCTAGCCAAGAGCCGCTGCAGCATCCGCTTCATTTTCCTGTTATCGTCTCTCATTGTTTCCAGAACCGTTAAAATCTGTGTAACTGCATCTGAAGACAGAGTAAAAAAAAACTGTACCTAAAATTATGTTGACAATAATATATATCACAGCTGGGTCTTATATAATTATATGGGATGTGTTCCGATATAACGGCGGCGGGCCCGATTTGTCCCAACAGCTGTTGTACGGCTAGGGCTGATTATAGCAACTTGCACCTATATGCCAGTCAACGTCAATTTGTTTCTTTTATTAGTAGAAGTATGTATTATTATAGATCACTAAATGACTGTGTATTTTATATTTTTTCAGTTAGATTATCTGTTTACATCAATTATTTATTAACTATCATTTTATAAGCAGTAATTCCAAAACTGAAATTATTTTAAGTTAAAGTTTCAAGCAAAAAAATTAGTTACTTTGTCCTATGAACTGGGAAGGCTCTTCAGCTGGATCTAATGGGAGTGACCGGCCTCTGTCATGCACAGCTGGACATTCCTTGTAAAAACATGTTGGCAAACCAGGTGGTGGTGAATATTTTATTTTCTGAAATAAATTTGTACAATAAACATTACGAATTTAATTATTTCTAATACACAGACTTTTTAAATATTCTGCAAATATGTGTTTAAATAATCATTAAAATTTGTCCACAGGCAGACAACCTTGGCTTGCGTGCAAGTACTCAAAGACCTATAAAAAAACATTATATTATACGTTTAATTAATATTATCAATGTATGAGATCAGTAAGATGCTCATGCATTAGCATGATTACTAATTTAGTGTTCCATTTTTTCAGACATGTGCCTGTCTGCTATAAACAGTTTGTATTGAATTTTAGGCAGAATCAAGTTGAATTAAGCAGTTTTACTAAGAGATTGATCTATGGCGACAAACGAACGTTACGACTTACGTCGCGAAAATACATGACAAAGGCAAAGCGATGAAGAAATCTAATAATTTGCAATTTACATTATTAAACACACAGGCATTCATTGAAGTAACAGATAAATAAATAATGCGTGATCAGCAATATATATCTGATTTTAAAAGAAATATATAATTACGTGTATAATATCACAATTTAACAACTTACAGTTTTTGTTTTGAATATTTTCGCGAGGCGGAATTAACATCTGCGCATGCGCATATTATTTAAATACTTTATTTTTCTGCGCGATTATTTCAATTAAAATTATCTCTTGAAAATAACTTCATATTAATCATAGTATATACATTATTTAAAACAAAGCCATATCAAAAACAGAATTTTCAAAAAAATGTGTGCCCGATAGCTGATTTTGTCCTTTGTTGGGCGGCCCAAATGGGACCCGTATGGGACCCATATGGGCTGCATATTATTTGCTTATGCATTGATTATATATTTTTGGGTAAAATATTAGCAGTTGAGATCAAGTTTGTCATTCAAACGTTTTAAGAAATTAGTTTTTAATCAAATAAATAAAATTTTATATCTTTTTCCTGATAGCGCAATAATATGGGACCTATATGGGACCCTTAAGGGCATTCCCATATGGGCTAACCCATATAGGTCCCAAATGACTCCCATTTGGGCTTACCCATATGGGTTTGCCCAGAAACAGCCCGGTAGCTGATTTTGTCCTTTGTTGGGCGGCCCAAATGGGACCCATATGGGACCTATATGGACTGCATATTATTTGCTTATCCATTGATTTTCTATTTTTGGGTAAAATATTAGCAGTTTAGATCAAGTTAGTCCAGCATACGTTTTAAGAAATGAGTTTTTAATAAAATAAATACAAGTTTACATCTATTTCGTGATAGCGCAATAATATGGGACCTATATGGGACCCTTATCGCCATTCCCACATGGGCAAGCCCATATAGCTCACAAATGACTCCCATATGGGACCCATATGGGCCGCATATTATTTGCTTATGCATTGATTTTCTATTTTGGGGTAGAATATTAGCAGTTTAGATCAAGTTAGTCCTACATACGTTTTAAGAAATGAGTTTTTAATAAAATAAATACAAGTTTACATATTTTTCCCGATAGTGCAATACTATGGGACCTATATGGGACCCTTGTGGGCATTCCCATATGGGCTAGCCCATATTGATCCCAAATGACTCCCATATGGGTTTGCCCAGAAACAGCCCATATGGGACCCATATGTGCATGTTTGCTGGGAATGACCTACTTTGACTAGTTCAGAGGGTCAAAATTCTTAGTCATCCCAAAATGATGAATTTTGTCTAACATCCATTGGTCTTGCTTTACAGCTTGGATACATAAATGGGTGATGTCTTTAAACACTATCAACGCAATTGAGGCCAACATTTTTATATGTTCTGTTTTACGGGACCGCCGACCCTAATTTTTGCCAAAATGAAATAAAAATAAAAGTCATATTCCTTAATTTTATTTTCCTTTTTCCCGCCGACCGTGCAATTTCATAAAGTTTAAAAATAAAATTTGTCAACGATTTTTACTTATTCCCTGAATTGCCCTGATAAAAAATGGACTTAACCCGATGGCTTTTTAATTGGCATTTTTATTGAAAACAATTGCCATTAGCCAAGAACGAGTGCCGATCGAGCTTGTCGAGTCGTCACTGAACGACAACTGACTTACATATTGTTCGCGGATGTAGCCGAATACGATTTTACATTGCTATCTCTCTCAATATTGCGGAGGATACTGACAATAATAAATGTATCCCGATGTTTTTACACACATCCAAGATGGCGGCAATCAGACGAGAAATTTGCAATGAGCGGCGGAAATGATAAATAGCATATAAATTAACAACGAATATCTTATGGATATTAGGGAATAATTTAATGCGTGTGTCATATAATGCAAAATACTATGTTTGAGATAAAGAACAACAAATATTTATTAGAAGTATGCAAAGTAAATGTGCATCAGGGAAACCATTGTTGGAAAATTGGGGTTCAGTCTACTCACAAAGTTAAAGCATTTAAGATGAGTATCGTTCAAAAATGGAAAGAGACAAACATGATTTGATTTATATGTTAATGGATCTGTGTATAATCAGATTCATATGCATATTCTGCTTTATTATGTTTGTCACGCTGTACAGTTTACTGAAATAGCATTGAACTGATGATGTCAAGTGTAAGATATTGAAAGGTAAACAAATTAAATATATTATTTTAACTCCATTTAATACATCATTAATACAGCAAGAACACTTAAGCGTGTTTGTTGATATTTGTTAATGTTTTCACTATATGATATTAAATTTAAAAAAATGCTCAATTAAATTAATACTTTTAAAATGGTTGTGATTAAATGGTGAATTTAAGAATCTATAGATTATTTTGTATGTGGAGGGATATTAACTTAATGTTGTCTTCATTGTAAGAAGACATTTAAGCAGCACTTTATAATATAAAAATGCTGTCAAACATGCATTTAACCATTTTAATTCTGCTCTTATAATCATATTTATAATGTTTATTGCGCTTATTTTCCCAATCCAAATTTAATGGCACAGGCTGTAACAAAAAAAACAAAAAAAAATCACTGACTTTTGTTGAGTATCTGTATCAAACAACATTGGATAGAAAGCTCTCACACTTGCTCATCCTTAACATAATGCTTGTTTGCTTGCTATCACAATGATTGATAGTTAAAACTGCATATTAAAATTTAATTGTTAAACAATGAACATCATACAAAGTAAAAAAAACACTTAAATAATAGATGAGATGTATGCCACAGCAAACCAGCATTTTTAAAGATGGCATTGCAGGCTTAGGAATGTCGAGGTGCTACATGTAGGAAAAATAGTGTTAGAAGTACAACAACATCACCACTACTACACTATACTAAACCACACACCTGGCGTGTTTAGTCTCTATTAAAGTAATATACATGCAAAAGGTGCTTTTACCTATAAATGTAGATAAAAGTATGTCTAGTATTATTATAAAAAGCTTCTACAACAGTGTAATGAGATATATAAAACACTTAAAGGTAAATGCAAGTATTTAGGTTAAATTTGCTGAGATTTTAAATTAAAAAAAAAAAAAGTATCGGTTTAGACAGTTTTATTTTTATTTTTTTGGTCGACTGCTTATTTTCATGCTTTTATTTTTATTTTTATTTATTCCCCCCGACTCAATTTAAAAAAAAAATCCTGTAAAACAGAAAATAAAAAAAATGTTGGCCTGACCTCTTTTTGACCTTAACAATGACCTACCTTTTGACTAATTCAGGAAGTCAAAATTCTGGTAAACCCAAAATAAAGAGTTTTGTAAAAAAATCAATACCGCTTGCTACAAAGCTTCGATACTAGCCTGGCTGTTATCTATGAACACTCTAAACTCTCTAGTATAAATGAAGTATATATGTCTTACAATGGAATTTTTATGTCCCCCACTATAGACGTGGGGGACATATTGTTTTTGCCCTGTCTGTCTGTTGGTCTGTTGGTCCGTTGGTCTGTCTGTCTGTTTGCGCCAACTTTAACATTTTGCAATAACTTTTGCTATATTGAAGATAGCAACTTCATATTTGGCATGCATATGTATCTCATGAAGCTGCACATTTTGAGTGGTGAAAGGTCAAGGTCAAGGTCATCCTTCAAGGTCAGAGGTCAAATATATGTGGCCAAAATTGCTCATTTTATGAATACTTTTGCAATATTGAAGATAGCAACTTGATATTTGGCATGCATGTGTATCTCATGGAGCTGCACATTTTGAGTGGTGAAAGGTCAAGGTCAAGGTCATCCTTCAAGGTCAGAGGTCAAATATATGTGGCCCAATTTTCTTATTTTATAAATACTTTTGCAATATTGAAGATAGCAACTTGATATTTGGCATGCATGTGCATCTCATGGAGCTGCACATTTTGAGTGGTGAAAGGTCAAGGTCATCCTTCAAGGTCAGAGGTCAAATATATGTGGCCCAAATCGCTTATTTTATTAATTCTTTTGCAATATTGAAGATAGCAACTTGATATTTGGCATGCATGTGTATCTCATGGAGCTGCACATTTTGAGTGGTGAAAGGTCAAGGTCAAGGTCATCCTTCACAAGGTAAAGGTCATCCTTCAAGGTCAAACATCATATAGGGGGACATTGTGTTTCACAAACGCATCTTGTTTTCAGCATTAACATTTGTTGTGGAGATGTTATTCTGATAAACTTATACATAATTTTTGTATGTTAGGGAAAATTTTATTTGAAAATTTTATTTGAAAATTTTATTTGCCTTTAAATTGAATAATGAAAACAAATATATCAATCTAATTTGTTTACATTCAGATTTTTTAGTATCAACTTGAATCATTCATAAGACCCCTATTTGTGCAACTTCAGAGCTGGTGATTGCCAGGATAGATTCCATGCGAGCCTCTGAGCAGCTGTTGATAAAGTGTGCTGCAGTGCTAGGGCAGAGAGTGCGGAAGGACATCTTGGAAACCCTCATGCCAAAGGCACATCGCTCAAAACTGTCGAAGGGCATACGAAAACTGATGGAGAATGGTATATTTGAATGTTCCAATGCACCAAAGCATATTGACAGAAGGTTGAGCCTTGGAGAAAGATCAAACGTGAAGTCCAAGTGTTACTGCAATGCTGAGGAGGTGGCAGCCTCTGAACCGAACAGCGTTCCATCTTGCAATGAACCCATGTTCACAAATAAACTTCTGCAAGAGACTGCGTATGAAATACTCATGGAGTCACAGCGGATCGAGTTGCATACAAAAGCTGCCACATTTCTGGAGCTGTCTGCAGATGTTTTACGTCAACAAATTCCATATCACATTTTAGGACGACCCCCACCGAGGGAGGATTTGGAGAATCAGTTAAAGCGCATCGACCTCAAAATGCAAGGTAAATGTGCAGTTAAATGCTAGAATGCTGCTTTGTGGACTCCTTTACCTTGCTGTATACTGAGACAAAACTTTGAAGGGAAAACTATGAACAATAGTGCCAAGTGTATTGTTATATCCTTTGCTATGAGGCAGAGCTGTCAGATAGGGCTTTAATAGAATCAGTATTGATGTCCGTCTGTCTGTGAGGGTCATGTGGGGTCAAAAACTATTTCACATGCAAAAAACAAATTAAATCTTATGAACAATTAAAATCACGTTTTTTTCCAAATTATCATGCAACTGGCTTGGGACATTGTTTTATTATCGCAGCTGAGTTTTAAAATGTTTGTTCCATTTAATAACATGGCTGCGAGGAGGCGGAGCAGTTTTTACTTATAGGGCAATTGTGGAATATTTTTAGCATACTTAAAGTTACAGTTGTCAAATTATCTTTAAAACTTCTTGCTTAGACCGTTTGTTCTTATGTTGTCTAAATTAAGTTCAATACATCCT
Organism: Dreissena polymorpha; assembly: GCF_020536995.1. Lineage (NCBI taxonomy): Eukaryota > Metazoa > Mollusca > Bivalvia > Myida > Dreissenidae > Dreissena > Dreissena polymorpha. The sequence goes on along the minus strand of NC_068368.1, from coordinate 56,554,510 downwards.
TGGTATACATTTTGAAGTAGTTCACTTGAAGATGCACTTAAGCTATAAATATATGAGGAGAAAAAAAATGTAAAAATAAATGGGGAAACAGAACTGATTATTGAAAAGTAAATATTTTCCTTTCTTACTTTACAGATCTCGATACTATGATAAATATGCGATCACTGAGACCAGACAACAGGATTGCAGACCTTACTTTTGCAAGAACAGCAGCAGAAATGAAAACTAAACGTGGACGCCGACTAGCTGTGTCTGTCACATCTGAGTAAGTTGTTTCAAGCATTAACTTCTGTTCAAAATGTAATATTGTAATTCATTCAAGTATGATTTTCCTGCAAACATTTATATTTTATTTAATGAGGTAGAGTTTTTATGCCCCCGATAGGGTGACATATAGCAGTTGAACTGTCCGTCAGTCAGTATGTCATTATGTGTGTATGACAGTCTGTCCATCCGTCCGGAAAAAAAACTTTAACGTTGGCCATAACTTTTGCATTATTGAAGATAGAAACTTAATATTTGGCATGCATGTGTATCTCATGAAGCTGCACATTTTGAGTGGTGGAAGTTCAAGGTCAAGGTCATCCTTCAAGGTCAAAGGTAAAAAAATAAATAAAAAAATTTCAAAGCGGCGTTCTCATGAAGCTGAACAATTTGAGTGGTGGAAGTTCAAGGTCAAGGTCATCCTTCAAGGTCAAAGGTAATTTTTTTTTCTTTTATGTCCCCCACTATAGTAGTGGGGGACATATTGTTTTTGCCCTGTCTGTTGGTTGTTCTGTTGGTTGGTTGGTCTGTTGGTTGGTTGGTCTGTTGGTTGGTTGGTTTGCGCCAACTTTAACATTTTGCAATAACTTTTGCTATATTGAATATAGCAACTTGATATTTGGCATGCATGTGTATCTCATGGAGCTGCACATTTTGAGTGGTGAAAGGTCAAGGTCAAGGTCATCCTTCAAGGTCAGAGGTCAAATATATGTGGCCAAAATTGCTAATTTTATAAATACTTTTGCAATATTGAAGATAGCAACTTGATATTTGGCATGCATGTGTATCTCATGGAGCTGCACATTTTGAGTGGTGAAAGGTCAAGGTCATCCTTCAAGGTCAGAGGTCAAATATATGTGGCCCAAATCGCTTATTTTATGAATACTTTTGCAATATTGAAGGTAGCAACTTGATTTTTTTTTATTTCAAAGCTGGGCAATTGGTGGCGTTGTGTTTCTGACGAACACATCTCTTGTTTGTTGATATTCTAACACAGAAGTCTCAGCAAAAATATGACTTTGTCATTATTTGAGAAAAATGAACTGAATTGCCCAGACATTACCAAAAGTATTTTAAGTCCACAGGACATCCGGTCCGGTAGTCTGAGATAACTTGCAGGACCGGACTGGGATTCATAGGACCGAAACATCAATGTACAAACATATATATCGTATTTATATATTTGCGAAGTTAAGTGTTATGTCGTTCGGCAACAACTCAGATGCTCCATTAATACTAAGTGTTGGTTGTTTTCCTAAGTCGATAAGTTGTATGGTTACATATTTGTTTTCTTAATTCCAGGGGTGTCAAATTGTCAATTGACACAAAATTTGAAATCCGGAAAATTAAGCTAGAAGTCTGGGACCGCAGGTCCCCAACGGGGATTAAGGGCCGAGTCCCTATGGGGGACACCCCCGTGACCTAGCTTATAGTACTTTTTTTGTAGTATTTCTAGTTGCAATTTCTGGTGACTACAATGCGAAATATTATAAGCCATATAATCCGTATCACCGCATGTGTATCATCATTCTATAAAAATGTTATAAAGAACGTCGAAAATAAATTAAAATTGACGAATCATACTGTATCCGAATACGACAGTCCAAAAACATGTACATGTTTTGCACATATAATAAAATGTGCTTTATACATATAGTTTGAATGTAGAAAATGTAAACGAGTAACCAGTAACCTAGCAAATATGTAATCAATATATAATTTGGTTAACATATTGCTTTACAATATGCTACTGCAGTGCTTAACATTGCTATAAATCGATCACTTAAAATTTCAAGATGGCGGACATTAGCAGCATTTCGCAGAATCGTAAGATTTTTCGGAAAGTAGCGAAGAGGTTTCGTCAGTTACCGTTCATTCTTTGCCAGCCGCAAACTAATTAGAAATCGATAAATTAAAGACCGGACGAAATTGGTACCAAGCGCAAATTTCCGGAATGCCCAGGAATATTCGTTCTCAAATGATCGCACACTGGAACGAATTCTATAAAATAAATCAACTTTTCTTCTTGAATTATTTCTCGGACATTCGGACCGGCAACATGGCATTTTCAATCGGACCTGTTTTTAAAACGTCGGTCAGGTTCAACTTTCCGACACTTTTGGGAATGTCTGTTGCCAATCTATTATTTTTCATAAATTGCAAGTTTAATGTCATGGCTGTGTTTTTCCTCGTTATATCATCAGGATGTCATGGAAAACATTAGCCCACTTGTTTTACAGGAAAACAAACAACATTGTCACAAACTTTAATAGAATCCTCATTTATTAAATAATGTTTATATTGACATTGGTTTTTCAGTTTAATGCTTTAGAAAATATGTTTGTTTGTTGTTTTTTCATTTGTGAAAATTTAGAAGTCATAACAATTACCTTTGACAGGAACAACTTTCCCCTAGCACGAAAGATTGCTGAAGGAGGGACCCCAGTGGAACAGATTGGGCAGTTGATAGACAGCCTCCTGCCAGTGTATGATAGCCTCATATATCACTGGAAAAATGCAAAAGAACACACCCATCTTGTCAACACCATGATTGAAGCTATTTCTGCATCTGTTGAACGCAAGAAATTAAAAAAGGTCGCTATTGCCTATAATACATGTACTTTTAAAACTTCAACATGTAGCTAATTTTATTTTAAAATGATTGTTAACAATGTGATTTTTTAATATGTTAAAGTACCTTTCAAGATATGTGTTATTGCTGCATACCTATGTTTACATGTATATGTTTGGTTACATTTGAAAAATATTAACAATTCAACTATTTTAACTTAAATTACTAGACCTTGCCATCACATTGTTCTGAACTTGTTCATTTCATGCTAAAATCTCAAAACAGTACCAAGACATGTATGCAGACAATTACCTTTTGTGGCTTTCATTGAAAACAACTGGTATTTTAATAGGCAGAAGAATTGTTGGAATCAGCATTTGCAGCACTGCAAGAAGCCTCTGAGGTGCCAGACTCCAACTTGGTAACAGCCAAGCTATTCAGGATGAAAGGAAAGGTGTGCTGCTGTAGTTTGGCTTGTTATAGGGATTTAACATCAACTGTTTGTTGCCTTGTTGTAAGCCCTATAGGCCATCTTGTTTAAACAGCATTTACAGTGACAAGAAAGCAACCATAAATTCTAACTTGAAAAAAAACACCAATGGTATTTGTTGAACATATGTTAACACACTACCATTGAAACAATTGTTTTCCTGCCTTTCATATGCTCCCATTATTGTGTAGATTTGTTTACACAGCAAAATTTAACATATTATTTAGGCGAGTATTTAAAATGAGATGTAGGCAAATTTATGATGATGAAAATATGTCAACATTCCCAAATATTTGAAATGTATAACATTATGATTCCACATTCATTATTTTTAGCAGTATAACCAACATAAATGTCGGCTTATAAATTAGCAAAAAGGGAACGGGAGGGTTGATTGGTAATTCACTACAATAATGGCTTTAATGTTAAAGTTTTGTTTTCCTTTAATATTTTCTAAATTGTTTGTCCAATCTATATCAATATGTACAAAAATGTTCCTCAAAGGGTTCTCTACCAAACATTTGCATTTGGCTCCCCTTTACTTCATATACATGTATCACCACTATAGCTAAAAATTGAATATAATTTATCTCTATTTCCAAATCACCCAAGCACAACATAGATTATGGTGAGCTTTAATGATAACCTTTCACATTTAATTTCTTGTGTTTTGTTGATATTAGCCCTGTGAATAGTCCAGATGACACATTTATTTCCCAATCTTCATAAAACTTGGTTAGCATATTTATGCCAATGATGTCGTGGTCATGTATGAAACTGCAGCAATTTTTTCCTTTTGTGAAGTACAGTAAAACTGCGATAACTCGAGGAAACACGGGACTGACCTCGATGCTCAAGTAATTGCAGGTTTCGAGTAATCCATGGTATTATTTGTTTTCACTGTCTCGGTTAATGATGCTTAACTCTGACCGCAAACGCTTTATTTACATGTAAGACGGTGCTTAGAGAAAGAAAAGGCTTTGTAAAAATAGCTTAAGGTTACAGTATAATAAACTAAACAATACGGATGATCGTAAATTCATTTCATTTAATCAACATACATACAAAACACATATATAATAAAAATATTCAATCCATATTCAATGTACATGTAGCATATTTAAAATAGAACACAAGGTACGTACATGCACATGAAACATTATCTGATACGCTCTGTTTTATACCATACATTTTATCATAATTATCGATTGCTGGTAATTATTTAATTATCTTTAAAACTGTGTAGCTTTGATATGCATTTCAAAGGATGACAATTTCCAGTGTTTCTCAATCTGCGACTAACTTCACACCTAATCGAGCGCCTTTTGTCTGCTTGATTGCGCTGTTTTTACAACTCGAATATTTTAAGCACCGACCAGACGAGTAAGTGTCCTTGAATAATTATCAGATAATTAGGTGTGAAATGCCTCTCAGGGACCGGCACACGTCCTCGAGTTATCGAAAATCGCATGTTTGAGTTATTGCGGGTATTTTTATATAGAAATTACAGGAAAATGCTAGGGACTTCCTTAAATGCTCGAGTTATCGCCAGTTTTCGAGAAATCGCCAGCTCGAGTTTTTGCAATTTTACTGTACCTGTAAAAGGTACTTTCCCAATTGAGGAAAAACTAATCAATTCCCAATTTGCCATATGACAAATTCTCAAAAGGAAGGAAAACTTAATTCCAAAAGTGCATTTACTGCAAGTGAACAAATAAAATGAGCACTGAAGTGTACTTTTTAAGCAAAATGCATGTGAATGAAAAGCTTAATTAATTTAGTGTGCAATTTTTACTAAGCAATTTAAAAGATCCATAATACCCAAACTGATGATTTCTTGACGCAAATTTTTCAAATTTCAAGGGTTTTAACTCCCATTTTTACCTGTTCGGAACAGTACCGGTACTTTTCCCAATAGGGCAAAAATAAAATCTCTTAACTGGTCTTATGGTGTCCAAAAAAAGATGACAATTTAAGAAAAACGTTTATAAGTACTCTAGAAGCCATTTGTATAGTCTTATGGATGTGAACTTTGATAAGAAAATCTTTCCCTGTGATATATCTGCTGAGTTTGAAACTTGTGAAATGGGGTTCAAAGTAGGTCACTAGGTCAAAATAAAGAAAGGTTTGTGAACGCTCAAGAGGCTAAATTTATTGCTAAATCTCCATGAATCTTATTCAGAACATTTGTCTCAATGATACATGTAACTCGCCATGTGTCCAAATGATATCGCAGCAAAATGTTTAACTGGATCATGTTGGATCAAAATCTTGATGAACAGGTAAAATTAAATAAAGAGCTGCAACATTTATAGACGGCTCTTCGTGACACTTGGTGAATACGTTTATCCAATTAAATCTATGATTAATCAAAACTAGGTGGTAGGCTATAAAAAATGATGTCATTATGTTAAATTAAAGAAAACATTTGTGAACACTCTATTGGCAACATTTCCCCCCCCCCCCCATTTATTGCCCCATATATGTGAAACTTTGTAACAACATTAGACCCAATTATGTCTTCAATGAATTGGAAACTGGGATTCAAAATAAGGTCATTAGGTCAAACTTAAGAAATGCCTGTAAAAACTCCAGAAGTCACATTTGTTTGTGCAATCATCATGACACTTGCTTACAACTTTTTTATGCTCCCCCCAAATTTAGTGGCTGCTTCGTCTGTCCTTCCGTGTGTCCGTCCGTGCACAATTTTTGTTGGGCTAGCTATTTCTCAGCAACTAATGACCGGAATTCAATGAAACTTTATGGGAAGCTTCACTACCAAAAGGAGATTTGCATATTATCAGCCGGTTCTTGTCGGATGATTTTTCACAGAGTTATGGCCCTTTGAAATTTTCCATTAACTGTACATATAGTGCAATTCTTGTCCGGGCTATTTCTCAGCAATTAATGACCAGAATTCAATTAAACTTGATGGGCAGCTTCACTACCAAGAGGAGATGTGCATATCATCAGTCGGTTCTGGTCGTATGAGTTTTCACAGAGTTATGGCCCTTTGAAATTTTCCATTAACTGTACATATAGTGCAATTCTTGCCTGGGCTATTTCTCAGCAACTAATGACCGGAATTCAATGAAACTTTATGGGAAGCTTCACTACTAATAGGAGATGTGCATATTATCAGCCGGTTTTCGTCGGATGATTTTTCACAGAGTAATGGCCCTTTGAAATTTTCCATGTAAAGTGCAAATCTTGTCCGAGCTATTTCTCAGCAACTTATTACAGGAATTCAATGAAACTTTATGGGAAGCTTCAGTATCAAGAGGAGATGTGTATATTATCAGCCGGTTCTCGTGGGATGATTTTGCATAGAGTTATGGCCCTTTGAAATTTCCATTGTACATATAGTGCAATTCTTGTCCGAGCTATTTCTCAGCAACTTATTACTGGAATTCAATGAAACTTTATGGGAAGCTTCACTACCAACAGGATATGTGCATATTATCAGCCGTTTTTGGTCGGATTATTTTTCACAGAGTTATGGCCCTTTGAAATTTTCTATAAACTGTACATATAGTGCAATTTTTGTCCGGGCTATTTCTCCCCAACTACGGACAGGAATACAATGAAGCTTTATGGGAAGCTTAACTACCTTGAGGAGATGCGCATGTTATTTGTGGGTTCTGGTTAGATGATTTATTTAGAGAGTTATGGCCCTTTGAAATTTTAAGTTGCTAAACCATCCATCATATTATTTTGTCAAAAGTTATGCCCTTCAAGACGTTTCCTTTTATCTGAATATATAGTGCAATATTGTGACAAAAAAACCTTTGGGGAGAATCACCCGTCTCAGACGGTTTCTTGTTTCTTATGAGTTCACTGATGCGTGCAATATGTTTGCTGACAATTAAAATCTCACCCTTGCCACCATGAGGTGTGAAGTCTTTCGTGAAACCTTTTGAACAATACCTGCACAGAACTGTTTTAAGTTCTTTGGGGATTCAGATAAGCATATTAGGGTTTTGGCCTTCTTCTTCTCTTGTAGTATTTGAATTATAGGCTCATATTTACTTTGGACAGCATTTTTAGCTCACCTGTCACGAAGTGACATGGTGAGCTTATGTGACCGTGTGATGTCCGGTGTCTGTATGTGCGTGCGTGCGTGTGTGTCCGTCAACAATTTGTTTGTGTAGACAGTTGAGGTCACACTTTTCATCCAATCTTTATGAAATTTGGTCAAAATGTTTATCTTGAAAAATCTGGGTTGGGATTGTATTTGGGTCATCTGTGGTCAAAAACTAGGTCACTAGGTCAAATAATAGAAAAACCTTGTGTAGACAATAGAGGTAACAGTTTTCATCCAATCTTTATGAAATTTGGTCACAATGCTTATCTTGATAAAATCTGGGTTGGGATTGTATTTGGGTCATCTGGGGTCAAAAACTAGGTCACTAGGTCAAATAATAGAAAAACCTTGTGTAGACAATAGAGGTCACAGTTTTCATCCAATCGTTATGAAATTTGGTCAGAATGTATATCTTGATGAAATCTGGGTTGGGATTGTATTTGGGTCATCTGGGGTCAAAAACTAGGTCACTAGGTCAAATAATAGAAAACCTTGTGTAAACAATAGAGGTCACAGTTTTCATCTTAATGAAATTTGGTCAGAATGTTCATCTTGATAAAATCTGAGTTGGGATTGTATTTCGGTCATCTGGGGTCAAAAACTAGGTCATTAGGTCAAATAATAGAAAAACCTTGTGTAGACAATAGAGGTCATAGTTTTCATCTGATCTTAATGAAATATGGTCAGAATGTTTGTCCTGGTAATTACTGATTTTGAATCATTACTGGGCTCCCGCTGCAGTTTGCCAGATTCGCCAATGGCGAAAATTTAGCAAATTAAGGGAATAAAATAATAACGATTTTTTCCTGACAAATGCCGTCCCAGATAATAAACTCTTTCAGCTGTAGACTGTGCTTCAATACATCGCCATGTTATTGACCTGAAAAATTGATATGCAGTTGGCATTAACACCGGTCAGAACCTGACATTGAGACAAAGGAAAATGACTGGTGTGAAAACAAAACAATGGTGTAATCGTACATCTTATTGGCTTAAATAAACAATTACATCTGCAGACAATACCAAACTACGTCGGACCGACGGACATATCTGACAGATTATGACAAGGTCCCATCAATTTTGCAATTCCATCAGACCAAAATGTCCGACTTCAAAAAATATAATAAATATCTTATTAATCATTGTCTGATGCTCCGTGGAATTCCAATATTTGCCATCAAAACATGTAGAACTAAATACATTAATACCAGTGTCGTTTTTATGTTTTCGATCTATTTGTGTCCTCCAATAAGAATAGCTCGCACATGTCCGGTTATACGCCTTATTTTCCGAAATAACTCGGATCACAGGATACTATATTCTGAACGTAGAGACGGAATTTGCCGAGTGTGTTTCGATGTATCTGAAATACAAACTGTTGCAACTCAGTATATTCTGTGACAGCGTCTGGAAATTTCCAAACGGATATTTATTAAGTACTAGTTCCACGCTCATATGTGCATGTCAATTCGCAAAATGCGAGAGCCGGGACCATGCAGCAAGGTGCTTGCATATGTTAGAGGTCAATTAACTTACCTTAGGTTACCTTAGGTGGTTTACCACCGCAGGTCCTTTGAACCTCTGTAGTGGCCTCTTCTTCGTCCTCACTATTGAATAGTCTCAGTGTTTTGCTTGCGGTTGTTACATTATAGTCACATTTATAATCATTCATCATCGGGTGATTGATCCAATGTTTATACAGGCGTCTTTTAAATGTATCCGTGTTCTTGGCTGTGACGATAGCACTTGGTAGATTATTCAGTATGTTTATAATGCGGCTGGAGAAAAAGTTCTTGCGAATGTCACGTGCACATCTGTGCTTTAAAAGTTTCAATGGATGACCTCTATTTGTGTCAATTATCTTCAATGTCAACAGCATTGCGAAGCGAAAATAACATTGACGTAGAATTGTTTGCAGGTGATTTCGTTTTCAAAATATTGTTGTCTTCTTTCCAAAAGATTATTTCACAACTAATTTTATTGTCTTTATATTTTGTATTGTGAGATTTGCCTGATATGCTGAGGTTTCTTACCAAAGTATTACCTGGTACTGATACTATTATATTGAGAATATTGGCAAACAAATTTTGACAAGACTCAAGTGATTGATCATATTTAATTGTAGGTACCTCGGATGAGCAGGAGACTGCTGAACCTGATAATGTCGTAGACTTTGACGCAGAAACTCAACAAATCAATTATCAATGCTGTTAAGATGACAATAGTGATTACTGTTCAGATTTTCAGGAGACAATGAGAAAAAGATAATCAATTATTTGAATTCCAATCTCTATTCCGATATCTGATAATATCTAGTAATATATAGTATCATACTTGTTTTATAAAATTACTAGATAGTACATACTTGATATATGTCATTATGATATAAATAAATACTATGTGTAACCGTCATTTCATTTTGTGTTTTCTCTCTTTTTGTTTGGTTTGACAAACACTAATCCGGTCTGACAGAATTTGTCAATCCGTCAGACCAAATGTCTGACACCAATCTGGAAGTTTGGTATTGTCTGCATCTGATTAAAGATTAAAGATTGCTGCCTGAATTTCAATCAATTCAAGTAAAAGCCGTTAGCGAATTATCAACTTAGTCACACAATGAACGTAAGAAAAGAAGTTGATAATTGATTTTAATTTCGAGAAGTTCGTAATGTTTGTAATGATTAAAGGCTAAATGTGTTACAATTGTGAATGAAGATAGATGAACGGGTATATTATAAAACCCTTTACATTTTCGGCGAAAGTGTCAGAAATTGCGACTGCCATTATGGTGACCATAGGCAACAAGCGTCCTTTGGACTCTGACGAATCTAATGACACGGCCTAAAAAAAAATCAAATCTGATAATAGATCATTCAAAGATGTTTGGCTTTCGGAATTTAAGTGGTTAGACTATAATGCAAAATCAAAAACGATGTATTGCAAAATATGCATACAGTTTTAAAAATCAAATTCATTCACTTTGGGTGTAGTATGTTGAAAAAAGACAACATTTCAAAACATGAAAAATCAAAAGGTAACAAAAAAGAATGACAATCAATATTAAAATGAATATACATGAACACTTTTTATATTATTAATAATATATTAAAAATAACAATACTATTTTGTTATGTTCATAATAGATATATATTGACACTTTTCAAAATGAGCTTTTTGTTTTGAAATTTAGCATATTTAATTTTGTTTATTTCAGATCACAAAGAGGCCTCATAAGCTTGAAGTCTGGAAACATCAATGACAAATGCGCAGGCTGCAGCAATATCCAAAAGTGAAGCGGCTGTAGTGTCGACTATGACTAATGTGTACTTTGCTGCACAACATACTCTCACATCATCGCTGGTTCCAGACCTGAACAGATTGTGTGTCTTGCTGGTAAAAAAATAAATAAAACATCTTAAAAACAAATTTGATTTGTTTGATATTTGATTGTTTAAATTGATTGATAAAATTTGATTTTGTTTAAGTTTGCTACAAATATTGAGCAAAATATACTTGAAATCATAAATTATATTTTCAGGATGCAAATTTGTATTAATATATTTTCAGGGTGCAACCCAGCTCAATGACCTTCGAGTTGACAGCCACACGTCATATGAACACAGCTCCAGTGTGTCGGAATTTCAAAACTGTATGGCAGACGTTCTGAGGAGTGATCTTCTCCAGAAGATACAGACATCATGCAAGTACAGTATCATGATCGATGAGAGTACAGACATTTCAGTGAAGCAAAATGTAGTGACCTATGTTAGACTTTTGGAAACTGATGAGTTTGGAATGGCTGAACTTCAAAGAGAAAATGCAGAGAGCATATTATATGAGAATGTAGTTAATTTGCTTGGTAGAAAGGGAATTGACATTCAACATCTCTCAGAAATTCTATTAAAATTGAAAAGTTGGAGAACTTGTTGATTTTGTCCATTCTAAGACAGCCCACCAATGGAAAAGTTTGATTTCAAACGTGCTTCCAAGATTTGGGCTGGATTGAAGTTGAGGCGCATTATGGCCTCCTGCTAAAATGTATGTTCAGGATATCATGTGCTCATGTAATGTAAATTTATCATGTGCTTATTTTATGAACATGTGCTTGAGTTATGATGTGTGTATATCTATAAATGTTTTGTTGTACTGTTGTTGTTTTTTGTTATGCACACATGATGTGGATTATGGCCTTCTGCTATGTATGTTCAGGATATCATGTGCTCATGTAATGTAAATTTATCATATGCTTATTTTATGAACATGTGCTTGAGTTATGATGTGTGTATATCTATAAATGTTTTGTTGTACTGTTGTTTTTTTTGTTATGCACACATGATGTGGATTATGGCCTTCTGCTAAAATGTATGTTCAGGATATCATGTGCTCATGTAATGTAAATTTATCATATGCTTATTTTATGAACATGTGCTTGAGTTATGATGTATGTACTTCTATAAATGGTTTGATGTAAACTGTTTATTTTTGTTATGCACACATGATGATTATAGTAATAAACATATTAAAGCTTTGTTTTGTAGTTTCTTCTTTTACACCCCTTAGTCTAGACTTACAACATGTGGTTCTAATGCTTTGCTAAAACTTTGGCTACAGTTTTTATAATTTGGCTACAAAAATTACATTTGGCTAAAATGTTGGCTATAGAAATGTTTGGGCCAGGGGGAGCCCTGATTGTATATGGGTCATCTGGGGTCAAAAATTAGGTCACCGGGCCAATGCTAGTAAAACCTTGTGTAGATGAAAGGGGTCACAGTTTTCATCAATTCTTAATGAAATTTTGTCAGAATGTATTAATTTATAAAATCTGGCTCTGGATTGTATATGGGCTGATAGAATTTAAGTTGATGTAGCAAGGTTAGTCAGGTGAGCGATTCAGGGCCATCATGGCCCTCTTGTTATAATCACCTACTATCTGCCTTTCAAACATAGATCTGGTTGTAGGGTCAAGTTAGTGAGTTGAATAGAATGAAATCGGTTTTAGTTTCAGTACGAGACTGGGCAGGTTTTAGAGGCCTATACATCGTTTTCAAAGGCCGCCAATGCCCTGGGAATGAAAGAACCCACAAAACCATCCAGTTCCTGGTTCAGGAGGCTAGTTCTCCTGCTGAAATTCCTGTGGTACTGGAAAACACATTATTGCACGTAGGTCTATTGTAGTTGTTGAGCAACTTACTAGTCTCAGTCTTAGTCTGCTCTTGGACAAAACTGTGAAACTGCATGAGGTAAAGGGAAACCACAGACCACTTGCATCTTGTGGCTGGTAAAACATTAAGGTCAAGCACTGTTCGAATTAACATTTAATTGGCCAATTAATTTTTTAATGTAGACTAGTACTAGTAATGAGGTTACCCGACTTTTTGGTCATGGTTTTTTTGGACTTTTGCAGGTACTGAACTTCAATTTATGATTATTTCAACATCTCTTTTGCAGAGTGAAATAAGGCCATGCTAATTTTTAATTTACAATTACGTTTTACATGCAGATCCACTTGGTTATAAACCAACAAATTCTGACAAACCTATGACATCTTTCCTTTTTAATTTCTAATTATAAGGGTTTTTCGACAAAATGTTTAAGGATTATAATTATGTAAATAAAAAATCATCAAGGACAGTTCAAGTTGGAATTAAGTCTAATTTTGCCGTTGTGTAATGGAAATAGTGTCCCCCTAGCGACTGGGAGGTCACGGGTTCGATCCCCACTGTGGGAGTGTTCTTTTGATTTCCCCCATAGATACCAAGTACTCGTTCTAGGCCCAGGAAACAGACTCGAGGGCAGCATTACTCTTGCAGCCTTTAATTTCCATATTACAATATTTCTTTGCATTCATATTAAATACGACAGTTATAGTAAATGTAGTTAGGAGTTAGTTTAAGAAGAATGCAACAACTTGATGATAATATTTTTTCAGATTTTCTTTTTTGCCACATTATTATAATAAACGTATTGAATCACTTTGAAGGTTTTAAGCGTATAATGAACTTGGTATAATATTGCCTTATTATCCGATTTCCATCATCGGGAATGGTCACATAGTATGTTTTCAAACTTAATTAATTTGTTTAAAATCAAAGCAAGATACAGTTCCTAATGTAAAACTGATAGTATTGAATGTTTCTGTGGTATAGCCATGAAATATCAGCTTTTACGTTGAGAGATCCAGAGTTCAATTTCCAGTATGGGCGCAATTTTTTAATCAGCGTTTTTTTGTGCAGGGTTCCCAGCCAACCGGTCTGTCGGTCCGTCCACCAGGTGGTTTCCGGATGATCACTCAAGAACGCTTGGGCCTAGGATCATGAAACTTAATAGGAACATCGATAACAATTTGCAGATGACCCCTATTGATTTTGAGGTCACCAGGTCAAAGGTCAAGGTCATGGTGACCCGAAATAGTAAAATGGTTTCCGGATGATAACTCAAGAACGCTTAGGCTTAGGATCATGAAACTTGATAGGTAGATTGATCATGACTCGCAGATGACCCCTAGTGATTTTCAGGTCACTAGGTCAAAGGTCAAGGTCACAGTGACCCGAAATAGTAAAGTGGTTTCCGGATGATAACTCAAGAACGCTTAGGCCTAGGATCATGAAACTTTGTAGGTAGATTGATAATGGCTGGCAGATGACCCCTATTGATTTTCAGGTCACTAGGTCAAAGGTCAAGGTCACGGTGACCCGAAATAGTAAAATGGTCTCCGGATGATAACTCAAGAATGCTTATGCCTAGGATCATGAGACTTCATAGGTACATTGATCATGACTCGCAGATAACCCCTATTGATTTTCAGGTCACTAGGTCAAAGGTCAAGGTCACGGTGACCCGAAATAGTAAAATTGTTTCCGGATGATAACTCAAGAATGCTTATGCCGAGGATCATGAAACTTGATAGGTAGATTGATCATGACTCGCAGTTGACCTCTATTGATTTTAAGGTCACTATATGAAAGGTCAAGGTCACGGTGACCTGAAATAGTAAAATGGTTTCCGGATGATAACTCAAGAATGCTAATGGCTACGATCATGAAACTTCATAGGTACATTGATCATGACTCGCAGGTGACTCCTATTGATTTTGAGGTCAAAGGTCAATGTCATGGTGACCCGAAATAATAAAATGGTTTCCGGATGATAACTCAAGAACGCTTATGGCTAGGATCATGAAACTTCATAGGTACATTGATCATGACTGGCAGATGACCCCTATTGATTTTCAGGTCACTAGGTCAAAGGTCAAGGTCACAGTGACAAAAACATATTCACACAATGGCTGTCACTACAACGGAGAGCCCATATGGGGGGCATGCATGTTTTACAAACAGCCCTTGTTATTTTTCATCAGGGAAAAATCAGGGAAAAGTCAGTGAATTTTGTTCATACAAAAAGCTGGGAACCCTGCTGTGGTAGTAATTGTTAAAGATTGTTTCAAATATTGCAGTATTTGAAATAATTGCTTTAAATAACATTTTTAAAGTGTGAACAAGACCATTTATTTCCCAAATCAAAGTATCCTGTCTTTTACATGATAGAAAATGTAATGTATTGCAAAATTCCAAGGTTCTAAACGTCACTCATGTGATACTATGTATAAATTTCCATTCTAGTAACACTGGTGGAGTGTTCACATTGGAGAAGGGGTACCTGTTGGCTGAACTCTACAAGATTGACAAGGAGCAAGGATTTCATACATCCAAACTTGCACATGCCATGAAGTACTTCACAAAACTGGCTGGAACAGACTTTGAAGTTCATCAGGTACTTTTTTAATGGAAGTTGCTTGGTTGAAATACTATTGGCACAAGTAGTATGTAAACATAGGGAAAGCAGATGTTAATACATTTCTCATTGGACAAGTTTTTATGCCTTAAAATTGTTTGATAAAACACAATTTCTATTGCATTATATAGTGTCATAATATAAAAAGCTTATTTATTGTGAAGACTTTTTCTCATCTATCCATACAAAAACTGTGAAAAACTATTAGATAGTCTAGAAGTAGTTCTTTATCTTTTGATATGTATTTTTCTATGATTTTTTTTCTTAACTTTCTTACATTACTCCAACAATAACAATTTGCCTGTTTGTTTAAAAAAAATTGAATTTAAAACTGTCAGTTCATTAAATTTAAGTTTTAAACTGTTTCTTATACAGGAAATTTAGTACAGCTGGGCCTTTGAACCACAAAATAACGCCCCATTGGTGCAAAAAGGTACCATGTGCCTTCTTGTTTCAATTTAAACATGGTACCTTATTACACCAATGCGGCGATATTAAACAACGTGAAAATCAATTTTAAGAAAAATCAGAAATTAGTGAGGTTAATAAACCACAGTCACATTTGCCATATTGTTTTCTTACGCCTGTCTCTTGACATGATGAATAAACAATAATTGGAATAGCCATATAAAAAAGACAAATTTATGGGTGTTTATGCCGGCAGCTTTCTGCTTGGTAGGTCCCACAGTTTTCCTAGAATCTTCCCCAACATTTTTTGGAAATGTTTGTTGTCAAAAAATGGAGGCCAAGTTTCATCATCAGCCCAGTCTAGGCAGGACTTTAGGAGTTATTGCCATTTATTCATAAATTGTTAAATTTGAAGTTTCTGTTTCATAAGTTATGGAGCTTTAGAAACTTCCCCAAAACTTTTTGGAAATATTTGTTAACATATTAAAATGGAGGCCAAGTTCTATGAGAAACCAATATGCACCACACTTTAAATTTATTACCCTTTCCGTGTAAAAAAATGTTTAATTTGCCGTTTCCAGTGTCTTTTTTATGTCTCCCACTACTATAGTGGGGGGCATATTGTTTTTTCCCTGTCTGTTTGTTGGTTGGTTGGTTGGTTTATGTGTTTGTTTGCTCCAACTTTAACATTTTGCCATAACTTTCGCAATATTGAAGAAAGCAATTTCATATTTGGCATGCATGTGCATCTCATGGAGCTGCACATTTTGAGTGGTGAAAGGTCAAGGTCATCCTTCGAGGTCAAAGGTCAAATATATAGCTTCAAAGCAGCGCAGAAGGGGACATAGTGTTTCTGACAAACACACATCTTGTTTTGGTACAGTTTTCATTGAATCTTTACCATTTACTTTCTGCCAATGTCTGTTGGCATAAACTATGAACCAAGTTTTAACAACAATCCAATTTGCACATGCAGTGTTATTGCTATATATTTGTTTATACAAAAATGCAAAATTCCCTTTCAGCGCTTATAACACATTGTCTTATGACCATATCTACACCAAACATTCAAGTTACAGTCGAAACCTGATGGCTCGAACTCGCTTGGCTCAAATTTCCGGTTAGCTCGAACTCTCCTCCAAGCACCAATTTATATTGCTATATATTCATATAAGTTTTTGTCAAGTGGCTCGAACTCGCTTGGCTCGAATTATCGGATGGCTCGAACTGTTTTCACAGTCCCGGCCACAGTTTTCACACGTTCTTTTGTTCGGTTGGCTCGAACTCGCTTCGGGTCATATAAAACTGTTAATCGATTAGGACCTTTTGATTAAAGGCACACAATAATTGATGTCACACAGGTGGCAAACATCGACTCAATTGGTAATGATTTGAGTAAAAGATGACATTTTGTATAAAATCTGGCCCTTCGTAGACGCTGTATTACGCTCAAACGGCTTAATCTAGAGAAGGCATCGGTACCCAATCCTGGTGGATATCTAAATCAGTGCTACAAAAAGGGTCAGCTGTAGGAAGTAATGGGACAAAGAGAAAGTTAAACATGATAATACACAGACAAATATTAAGACATTTTTGGCATTAGAAAGTGGCAAAAAAAAACAAAAGCGGAAATTTAAGAAGAATTGGGAAAACATGTTTTGTTTTTAAATGCGCTGTTACATGTACCTGTTAATGTGTAACGTAAAAACATGCTGATATAATTTACTATATGGTATTTGTTTGATTAAATGTTTAACTGTTTTAACATATTGTTTAATTAAAATATAAAGTATATATTTGGTTCTTATTAATTCAAAAGTAGAAAGTAGTACGCAAAAGTACGAAGTTTAGGCGTTATGAATACTCTTCAGGAGGTGCAAATGTATGCAGACTTATGTAAGTAAACAAAAGTATATTAGAAATAGGATGTCTCAAATTCCGGATGGCTCGAACTATTGTTGTCGGTCCCGGCAAGTTCGAGCCATCGGGTTTCGACTGTATGTTTGTGCACATAAAATGTAAGGCAAGTTTGATATACAGGCAAAAATATATGTCAATTTTCCATTTTTGTTTTATATTACAGGTTTATATATTTATCCATGACCTTGTTATACCATATTTTATTTTGGCAGGCTGTTAAGGGCCTTATTATACAAATGCTTCTGAGATATTTATTTATGTCCACCATTTACAGTTGGTGATGGCATATGCAGCCATGATTGAGTGTTGCATGGAGAAAACCTGGAATGACATCTTTGAAGCACTAATTACAGAACTGTTACAAATGTATGTTTTAGAATTTGAAAGTAGAATTTTATCCTTATCCTTAAATCGGGAAATATCGGAAACTGTACACCGAATTGTAAACACAAAGTAAGATTGAAATATCATGTTTTAAATGATATTAGTATTACAATGTTTACCAACATTTTGAAGCATACACATTTGCAAATTAAGAAAACAAAAACAGTATATTTTTATTTTATTATCCCCACGCTTTTTGAAAAGCGTGGGGATATTGTGGTTCTCTCCGCCGTCTGTCCGGTTGTCCGTCAGTCCGTCCGTCCGTCTGTCCTGGCCACTATCTCCTCCTACACTATTAGCACTAGAACCTTGAAACTTACACACATGGTAGCTATGAGCATATGTGCGACCCTGCACTATTTGGAATTTTGATCTGACCCCTGTGTCAAAAGTTATGGGGGTTGGGGTGGGGCCTGGTCAGAGATTTTCACTCATTTTTTTAGGTTATTGTCCCCTACCGGTGAAACCGAAGGGGACTTATGGTTTGCGCTCCGTCTGTCAGTTTGTCTATCCGTCACACTTTTCTGGATCCTGCGATAACTTTAAAAGTTCTTCATATTTTTTCATGAAACTTCAAATATGGATAGATGGAAATATGGAGAGTATGCACGTCATCTCATTTTGTTCTTACGTCAAGAATTCTGGTTGCTATGGCAACAAATATATATAAAAAAAAATAAATTTGTACTGACTGGTGGAGTTTCACTGGTAGAGGACAATATTGCTTGGCAATCTCATGTTTTACATTAACTTCTTCATTTCTTCACCGATTTACTTCAAATTAATACTGAACCTCTCTTATGACAATATGGTCAATATCTCAACTATGCATTACCAACCCTGGGGCGCCCCGCCTACATAGACCACACCCACCCAAAATCGCCTTTTGCTATAATTTTTTCCTTTCTACACCGATTCACTTCTGATTGATACTGAACTTCTATAATGACAATATGACAATACGGTCAATCTCAATTATGCATGGCCCCATTACCAACCCTGGGACGCCCCTGGGTCAAACATGCGGAGTGGGGATTCGCGTCGGCCTCTGCTGCGCCATTTCTAGTTTTTTACTTATTTTCAACAGATATTGCATGAATAAGGCTAAAACAACTTTATGTTTCAATGTCAGAATTTGATATGCAAAATCGTTGTGATGTGGAATACTGCTTTCCTGTCAGCTCATCTGGTCCTATGATTTTTCAGGGAGTTAGTTCCCTTTGATCATAAATATGCTAT
The DNA here is from genome assembly GCF_020536995.1 of Dreissena polymorpha. Lineage (NCBI taxonomy): Eukaryota > Metazoa > Mollusca > Bivalvia > Myida > Dreissenidae > Dreissena > Dreissena polymorpha. Next base: position 56,535,358 of record NC_068368.1, on the reverse strand, counting down.
TTCTGTCACAATTTTTGTTTCTGCGCTAGAGATAAGGCATTTATGATTGCAATATCATGAAACTTGATATGCAGAATTCCTTAAGGGTGGGATTGCGCATGGTTGTCATGTACTTCCGGTCCATTGATAATGGGGAGTTTGAAGAAGAGGGGGTATATTGTTTTGCTGGATGTCGGTTGATCAGTCGGTCTGTCGGTTGTTATGTCGGTTTGTCTGTCAGTAGACCAGTTCGTTTCTGATCAATAACTCGTCAACGAATTGACCAATTGGCTTTATACTATACATGTGCATCGGCCTTGGACAGTAGATGACTCCTATATAAATAGGGGTCACTAGGTCAAAGGTCAAGGTCACGGTCACAATAAGTGTGAAAATTGTTTCTGATCAATAACTTGTCAACGAATTGAAAGATTTGCTTGATACTTCACATATGCATTGGCCTTGGACAGTAGACGACCCTATTGAAATTGGGGTCACTGGGTCAAATGTCAAGGTAACTGTCTTAATAAGTGTAAAAATGGTTTCCGATCAATAACTCGTTACCCAATGGACCATACTTCCCATGTGCATTGGCCTTGGACAGTAGATGACCCCTATTGAAATTGGGATCACTAGGTCAAAGGTCACTGTCACAATAAATGTGAAAATAGTTTCCGATCAATAACTTGTCAACAAATTGATCAATTTGCTTGATACTTCACATGTGCATTGGTCTTGGACAGTAGATGACCCCTTTTGAAATTAGGGTCAATGGTTCAAAGCCCTGTTTGTGGATGCATATGTCTTCGAACATGGAACTCTCGTTATCTTTGAATTATTATTATTTTTCTTTTTGTTTGTGAGCAAGATCTCAGACACTTATAATCTGAATTCAATGAAATTTTTTATGCAGCATCCTTTTAAGGTGGACATGCCCATCATTGTTATGTTGGTGCGGTCCAACGATCGCCCTATATAAAGTATGCTATGTTGGCCATATGTTACATTTTAGTGCATGAGCTGAGACATAATGATCTTAATTTAATAGAAATTGACATGCAGCCTCTTTGCCAAGTTGACATGCCATCCTTTTTAGGTTGCTTTGGTCCAATAAGTTTTCACAGTGGTATTGCCCTTTTATTATCCCCTGCCATAGGCGGAGGGATATTGTTTTGGCGTTGTCCGTCTTTCCGTCTGTCCGTCCGACACTTTTGTGTCCGGAGCCATATCTTGGAAGTGCTTACCGGTAAGCGGATTTCATTGAAACTTGGTATGAGTATATATATTGATAAGAGGATTATGCACGCCAAGTGGCATTGTGCACCATCGGATAATAACGGAGTTATGGCCCTTTGTATCTTGAAAAAATGCTTTTTTTGTGTGTCCGTAGCCATACCTTGGAAGTGCTTTGACGGATTTCATTGAAACTTGGTATGAGTATATATATGGATAAGAAGATGTTGCACATTGGCCTCGTCCATCCGTCCAGAATACTTTAGTGTCCAGAAATATAATGGCGGGGGATATCAATTCAACGAATTTGCTTGTTATACCCCCATTACCATTGGTAATGGGGGCTATATAGGAGTCTCTTTGTCAGTCTGTTGGTCAGTTTGTCTGTCCAAAAATCTGATCTTCACCAAACTTGGTCAGAAGTTGTATCTAGATGATTTCTAGGTCAAGTTTGAATATGGGTCATGCCAGGTCAAAAAATAGGTCACAGGGTCGCTTAGTGAGTTTTAAACCGAAAGTTTGTCCGGACCATAACTATGTCATTTATCCTTAGATTTTAAAATGACTTGGTACATTTGTTCACCATCATGGGACGGTGAGTCATGTGAAAGAAGTACGTCGATATCTCCAAGGTCAAGGTCACACTTTTAGTTCAAAGGTCAAAAATGGCCATAAATAAGCTTGTCCGGGCCATAACTATGTCATTCATTGTGAGATTTTAAAATCATTTGGCACAATTGTTCACCATGATTGGATAATATTAAGATTGAGAAATGTTTATACACATAATAACAATTATCTCTTAGCAGACTTTCAATGTTATACAAAAATACATGAATGTTTTACTCTGTATGGATATTACAGTACTGCCATGTTTAAATGCTTTTAACATCAAGATGTTATCCTACTGGTCTTACCAGCTTGCTAAATAACATATCTATTGTCATTAACGGCAAAGTGATAATTTGTATTGGGGACATCATATCAAAGTCCTGCATGTTCTGGTGGGGGGCATGAATCTTTTATAAATGTCTCTTATTAATACTAGGATCTTTACATTGGTCATTCATAGAACGTTTTAAAAACTCCTGATTTCCTTTTTATGTCCCCCACTATAGTAGTGGGGGACATATTGTTTTTGCCCTGTCTGTTGGTTGGTCTGTTGGTTGGTTGGTTGGTTTGCGCCAACTTTAACATTTGCAATAACTTTTGCAATATTGAAGATGGGAACTTGATATTTGGCATGCATATGTATCTTATGGAGTTGCACATTTTGAGTGGTGAAAGGTCAAGGTCAAGGTCATCCTTCAAGATCAAAGGTCAAATATATGGGTCAAAATCGCTCATGTAATGTACACTTTTGCAGTATTTCAATATTCAAGATAGCAACTTGATATTTGGCATGCATGTGTATCTCATGGAGCTGCACAATTTGAGTGGTGAAAGGTCAAGGTCAAGGTCATCCTTCAAGGTCAGATGTCAAATATATGTGGCCAAAATCCCTCATTTTATGAGTACTTTTGCAATATTGAAGATAGCAACTTGATATTTGGCATGCATGTGTATCTCATGGAGCTGCACATTTTGAGTGGTGAAAGGTCAAGGTCAAGGTCATCCTTCAAGGTCAGAGGTCAAATATATGTGGCCCAAATCGCTAATTTTATGAATACTTTTGCAATATTGAAGATAGCAACTTGATATTAGGCATGCATGTGCATCTCATGGAGCTGCACATTTTGAGTGGTGAAGGTTCAAGGTCAAGGTCATCCTACAAGGTCAAACATCATATAGGGGGACCTTGTGTTTCACAAACACATCTTGTTTTGTTAAGCTGTGCTGAGCGGAGAGAGGAGCTGTCATCCGATGATCGGCATATTCTGTGTGAAACCTATGCCAGCAGCTGCATCTATTACATGAACTCGGGAGAACTGCGCAAGGCTAGTGCTGTCGGTAATCAACAACCTTTACAATGTCAGGGAATTTTCCACCCAAAAGGCCTGCTAATGCAGAGTTGTTAAATAATTTGGGCATATTATGAGTCATGTAATGCAAAAATGGGTCTTATGTCATATGCGACTTGCATAGATGAAGCCCAGCCTGTGCACCAACCCAGTCTTGTAAAAAGCTACCTTGTCCGCTTATGATACCCTAAAACCTTGCACCACTTAATAGTAGACACAGAAGTTCCATGAAAAGACTGTGCAGATATAGATGCTTATTGCATAAGACCCATTTTTGCATGATGTGGCTCTTATGATAATAACATATTTTTATGTCCCCCACCACTATAGTGGGGAACATATTGGTTTTGCCCTGTCTGTTGGTCTGTCTGTTGGTTTGTTTGCTCCAACTTTAACATTTTGCCATAACCTTTGCAATATTGAAGATAGCAACTTCATATTTAGCATGCATGTGTATCTCATGGAGCTGCACATTTTGAGTGGTGACAGGTCATCCTTTAAGGTCAAAGGTCAAAAAATAAAATTCAAAGCAGCACAGAAGGGGACATAGTGTTTCCGACAAACACATTTCTTGTTTAGATTATAATTGTTCACTGTCTGTCACTATCATAGCAAATGTACAAGGAAAATAATATTTGATATATATGTAAAGGTATATAAGTTTTCACTGGATAACTAGTCTTCGAATTCATGTTTGTTTTCAAACATGTATCGAATGTGCCACTTGCAGGAGGAGCAGCTAATGAAATATGCTGTTCAATTCAAGATCAGAAGACAATGAAGTTCTTTGCACCTCAGTACTTCTATGTTATGCTGTTTCGTAAGACGTATGTATGTTTTTTTGTTTTTTTTTGCCTGAATTAATGTGCCGCCATATCTGAACTGTGCAGACAGGAGTAAATGATAAGACATAATTTGATAGACCACTACCCAGGGACCTAGGAGTCTAGCTTTGAGATTATGAGCAACTTGACCTCATTTAAATAATTTGTTGGAAAATGATACCTTTTATGGCCCCACAAAGTGCGATAATGTGTTTTCAACAACTTAGCTACTGGGTGAATCCCTCTCAAAGTTTCACAGTCAAAGGACCCTAATTTGTAGATGGTGTACACAAAATCATTTTCACTGCAACTATTTTTGGCAGAATAAAGGCCCATAGTATTTTTTTCCTCTGTAAAATGTATAGTGCATTTCTCTGTGTCCAACGTGTGTTTTTGGGCATCAGGTTCTGTGACACAGTTCAAGTTGAGTCGTAAGTCCCAACACATTTGTTTTGCCAGATGTTTTTTTTTTCTTTCAAATATTCAAACATAAAAATAATGTTCCTATATTGTGGATAAAATGTTCCAATGGAAAAAAGGAAGTATTTTTTTATAAAAAACTTATTTTTAGTTTTCAAATCAATGAATCCTCCAAAATAGAGTCAGCATATTACAGGTTTAACTTGGTCTCAGCAAAATAACTTAAATGCATATTGTTTGTGGTGTTATTACCTGTGGAATTTTAAAAGCAGTTCACTGTTGTACTTCTTGATTGCAGCCACTTCAACAGCATTGAATTGCTTCAGCACTTCAAGTATGGTGCTCAAGTGTCTGATGATTTAATTGCATCAACGGTATTCCGCTCAATTTGCCTGGAAATTGCTTTGCTTGGAGGTAACACCAACATTTTATTGCCATCAAATTAAATTATTCATGCCATTTTACGCGTATATCATTATACTTTAGGTTCAGAACACCAGTTTTTAAAGGAATAGATGAAAGAGTTTGAAAATTTTATCGACAAGAAATTAACTGTTTATAATCTTTTAGAATGTTAGTCTGGTTTTAACATTGCTTGAACAAGCAATTTTGTTTCATAACGTCCTTTTTATTATTTTAATGAATTGATTAATTTTTACATTAAAATGTCATGGCCTAAAATGTACACATCACCTATCAAGGGTGTGCATATCAATCTGTAAATATCTGACTCAATGAAATTTTGTTAAATTGATTCCAAACATAATCTACTGCTGATGCCCTTTGGCAAACAGATCACATCATCACCTAATATTCAAATGTCGTTCTTGTACCCTGGACCATTTCCAGCCTGCCCCCCAGAGACTGTTGTTAGCTGCTTGGCCGATATTAAAGATACCATCACCAGCAGCAATCATACAAGAACTGATGGCATACCACTGCAGTATGCTGTTAGCTGTGCCTTACTATGGTCAGTGGCCAATCCATAGGATTCAGTATTTAAAATTGACGGGATTTGTATTTGACCTTAATTGTCACTGTTCTGGTGGCAATGAACATAGAGCTGAATGTATAAACTCCTCGTTGTCAAAGTGCTGGTTTATTGAGAGTGATCATGTCAATTTCTTCTAAATTATATTAAAATTAGAAATCTTTTATTTTATGCTTTCCGGTGGTTTATAGGGAAATATCAGTGGATTAAAACTGATAATTTCACTGTTTCAAACAATGAAAATTATCAGTGAAAATTTACAATAATTTCCACTGTTCATTATTCCAGCAAAATTCTTTAGTGAAACTCTTTAACAATGTATATAAACTGTGTAAAAAGCATAAAATAAAAAGAAAATTTGTTGGATCGGTGGCATATATCGATTTTAATTCACTCGTGATCATAGAAAATATTATTTTCTATGATCACTCGTGAATTAAAATCGATAATCCAACGATTCCAACAAATATCCTCTATATCTTCAATATCAAAACTAAATAATTTTACTGATGACTTTAAATTATGACAAAAAGTTAACAATTTTATGATTGCCCCATGGGGAACCTTCATTTATTGTTAAGTTAATTCAATTTTCAAGAAACATGATTATTGTGATATTTAAAGGAACATTTTCTTACATAATGTCATGATTAATTCTTGCTATTTGTGTGGCGATATTGAGACTAAGTGCTTATTTGTTTAATGCAAACTCAGGCTAACCAGAATGGAAGAATGGGCCGATGTCAGACAGTGGGACGTGGAGATGATGTCAAATAAACAGGAGCACTCATTTTATCAATCAGTGGCTTCCATTCACAGATTAGAGCAAAGCTTGCTCATGTTCTGCTATTGTACGGAATGTGGAGAAAACACTCAGACCATCAAAAGACAAGTGCTAATGGTAATTTATATGGTTTGTTTGCTTCTTCAGTTTTTTTTTCCAATTTTTTTTTTTTTACAAAATTGTATAATGGTTTTGTATTTGTATAGCAAAGTGTGTCATAGTCTTATATATATACTATTAGTTAAACTTCCTCTGCAACAGTACTTATAAAAAAACAATAGACAGTCTCAGGCCCTTTTAATGCAGTTTTACCTCTTTTTGTGACAACTGCGGGCTTCTTGTATTTCATGATCTCCATGGACAACCTTCCATCAGTGACAGGAATAGGACAAGTAGTTTTATGACAGTCTTAAATATCTTGTCAAGTATTTGAAGTTTGGATTTGTGTGTAATACATTCAACAATTCACAAAATGTACTCGTACATTTGATTTGAATAAATATTTGATTATGTTTAAAACTTACTGTTTTCCCAGTGTGTTCTACTTTTTTTTTAATTTAGTGTTTACTACTACTTAAGGTTTGTCAAACTACCTAAACATTTAACAGAAACCCAGATGGTGTAAGTGAGCATTAGTAATCATTTAACTTGCATGTTATAATATACTTTCTCCAAGATGGAAATTGTGTGCAAGTTGAACAATCATTTAGTGTATTTTAAAATAATTGACCACCCAAAATATGATGTTTCTATCAGTCACAATAACATATGTTGACACAACTACTTTTTGTCTTTCTTATGTTACATTTAATACGCGGAAGTTTTACACGTTTTTCACACCACCTATTTTAGCGATCAAAAGATGTGAAATCGAACCTGAAGAGAAGCCCCATTCTTGCCCCTAGATACAAACTGTTGAAAGCCTATTGCGTGTGCAATGACTGGACATCAACAAAAAATGAAATCTTTTGTGAAGAAGGGCCTTGGCTCTGTGTGCTGCTCAGGGCAATGTGTATGACAAACTCTTTTTAGATCATCACCTAATTCAATGGCAGAATGGAGGTGCAAGACGGGGGGCAAACTGTGAATGGATATAAACATGCTGCAGGTGGACGCTTGAAAATGAGTGACATTTCTGAGGATGCTGGGGGCATTCATGTTTCACACTGCCGTTACCGTGTATACCAAGATGAGGTTGCTTTTTCAGCCAATGAAAACTGAGGGTTATCTGTGTACATCCCAAGTACAGCAAACTGATGTCCGACATGAGGAAATGTGTGGCTATCAATAATGAATCTGATTTCCACTGATGAAAATTTTTGAAGTTTTTTTTATCGCCTTGAAGGAAGGCATGTATTTACTCAGTGAAAGTCTGCCGCAACTTTATGGTTTCCATTTTCTAACTTAACCAGTTTTTAAACAATAGAAGTTTAATAACTAGGCTCTTCTTTGGAGTTATGGCCCCTGAATTTCTCAAAATTTGGCTTTTAAATGATTTCCACTCTCTAACACAACCAGTTTCCTTAGGAGTGTCTGGAAATGCTAATAAGCATTAAATGGGGGCCAAGTCCACCAGCCAAATCCAACCTGACTTTTGAGTTTTTGCCAAGTTCGTAGACCTGCCGTATTGCCTATAAGTTAAATCTGATAATTATGAAACTTTAAAAAAAATGTTACTCTGTGGGCATTTAATCTTTTTCCATGTTCAATAACCTGAAATATCGCCTTTTAATTATGGCATATCAAAATATTCAAATTAGCCAAATTGTCAGATTCTATCTCTAATGATTTCGATGGCAAGCTTAGTGTCTGAGCTGACATTTTTACTGCTAAAAAATATGTCCTTCACAAATATATATAGCCCAGACCTTTAACATACATAATTTGTGACATGTTGGTACACTCTTTATAATTTAAATTTATGTTTTAAGTTTATTATGCCCCCCTTGATAAAGAGGGGCTATATTATTTTGTGGATGTAGGTCGGTCTGTCTGTATGTCGGTAGACCAGTTTATTTCCAATAAAAAACTCCTCAACTTATGGACGGATCGGCTTGATACTTCACATGTGTATTGGCCTTCGAAAGTAGATGACCCCTTTTGAAATGGGTCCTAGGTCACTGTATCATTAACTGTGAAAATCGTTTTGAATCAATAACTCATCAACTTATTGACCAATGATTTGAAACTTCATGTGTGCATAGACCTTGGACAGTGATGACTCATATTGAAATTTGGGTCACTAGGTCAAAGGTCAAGGTCACTGTCAAAATAAGTGTGAAAAATCGTTTCAGATAAATAATTTGTCAACGAATATACCGATTTGCTTTATACTTCCTAGTGGATTGGACTTGGACAGAAGATAATTCCTATTGAAATTGGGGTCACTAGGTCAAAGGTCATACTTAGTTTGACATGGTTTCTGATAAATAACTGGTCAACTGATTTATCGATTGACTTGATACTTCCAAGTGCCTTGGCCCAAAGACAGTAAATGACTCCTATTGAAATTGGGGTCACTAGGTCAAGGTTACTGTCACAATAAGTGTGAAAATTTGTTCCCATCAATAACTCCTCAACGAATTGACAGATCGGGTTGATACTACTCATGTGCCTTGGCCTTGGACAGAAGATGACCCCTATTGAAATTTGGGTCAATAGTTCAAAAAAACTGTTTTTGTTTGTTTTGTTTTGGGGGGGGGGGGGGGGGGGATGGGGATATGTCTCTGACCGCAGAACCCTTGTTTGATTGCAAAAGAACACGACATGTGGGGTATGAAACTTGTCCCTCTGTAACAAACTTCTTGCCTAGATGCAGATTTATTAAAAGCGATTAATGTATTTCAGTTTTACCAATAATACATGCTCTGGGACAAAAATATTCTTATACATTTCAACATCTGTATATAATGAATATGTTATAAACAAGTCTATGAAAAATTTGAGTATGCACATTTGTAGAACGTTTGCATGTAAATGAAAATACTGAAAGTATTAAATGTCATTTGTATATGTGAACTTCAAATTGTGCAAAGAAAAGTTGAAACAACGTATGTGTCAAAATTATTTGCATGTACATGTATGTGCAGGAATATTGATTTGTTATGTTTGTTAAGTGTTATTTTTTGTGTGTGTAAATATACGCTTTTTTGTTTATAATATCCAATTATGGGTGTACATAACAAGAGTTCTGTTAAAACAAACATTTATACATGAAGATTTATGTAAGAAACAAATAAACATGTTTTAAGAAAATGTGTTTTGGCTTTAAATTGATATTAGACGCATCTAACAGTATATGCTATGTTTATAGGTGTCTAACGCAACCGTTTTTTTTGTGTGTTTTCACTGCATATACACTTATATTGTTAATGCAGCATCAGCATACTAAAACAAATATTCGGAAAGAGAAACAATAATGCATTTGAATCTCAACCGTACTTTCGTTTGGACAACTGACAACAGAAATGATGGTGTACGGTATGTGTAAATCTTAATTAAGTTTAAGTGCAGATTCGTTCATACGACTCAAAGACACAATTTTGTTTTACGGATCATATAATTGCCTGCAACAATATCTATTCATACGACACACGAACACTAACTCCGATCTACTAAAAAGACAGTTCAGCTCGGCTAACAAAACTAGGACAGTCATGTAAATATCGAATATAATATATTTTTTATAAACAACTGGTAGCAAGATGAGTTGCAGATAATTGATCAGTTACCACATTTAACTTACTTCTTTTGACCTGTAAATTCTTTTCAGCTCAATTCAACAATGAAAATGCCCATATCACGTTAACCCATTTATGCCTAGCGGACTTTCCCTTCCTTCTAAATTGGATCAATTTATTTCTAAAATTAGGGATGTCTAGTATACTTATTTATATTTATAATATTTCTTACAGAAAATTCCTTTAAGCAAACAGCGCAGACGCAGATGAGACGCCACATTATGCGGCGTCTCATCTGGGTCTACGCTGTTTGCAATGTCCTTTAGCTCTACTGGCCGAAGGCCTGAAGAGCTTATGTCATGGCGTGGTTTTTCTGCCCCGGTCGTCGTTAGACTTTTTCTTGTTGACGCGATAAAGTCCACAGTTTTCATCCGATTCTTTTCAAACTTGTTCAGTGTCTTTATATAATGAGGACTCAAACCCTTTGAAAATGGGTTACATCAGAGTAAAAAGTCCAGAATTATC